>NC_091934.1:32440888-32638388 GCF_041260155.1 Ptychodera flava | reverse complement strand
TGCTAAAAATTACAGCAAATGTCTTTTTAAGGTTGGGTTTACCTTGTAGCTTGTAAAGCAGTTGAAAGTTGCATGATAAAGAAGTGTTAATTTATGCAAATGTATGCAAATCACCCGATTTCTTGGCTTCTTTTGCCTCCCAATTTCAAAATTTCCAAAGAATTTAACTCCACTCCGGCTGGGTCAAATTTTCTGAAATTTCACATTATGTTTTTTAAATGCTATATAACACAACAACTATCAATTGGTTTTGTTTGGTAATAAAGCTCTTACATTTTTAATAAGAGGCATTTTGAATAAGAGGCATTTTAATTTTGCTGATCATGATTTTAATCAATTATTAGAGTGTCAGTCTACCCCTACAATTTTAAAATGAGGATGGATAATGCCAAATAAAATAGTTGTTTTTTCTACATGAATACACTCCTTTCAAGTGAAATATTACATTTCAGAAAATACTGTCTAGATTTTGACTTAAATAAATTTTTATCATTAATACAAAAATTGAGGTTTTTTACCCCAAATATACACCCACTTCATCCTTTGAGTAAACTACTGCTACTGCTACTCTTCTTTTCTGCTCCTTTTTTCTATGTTTCATTCTCATCAATTTTACCCTTTCTAAATTTTTTAAATGTTCTACATAACTTTTTACAGTGCTTACATCTACTATAAACTTTTTGAAAATAATTTATGGCCGTCTCATCTTCAAGGTGCTTTTCAGCGAATAGTTTTTTAATGTTGAAAATAAAAATATTATATATTACTGTCAAAAATATATGGTGAAAAATTTACAAAAGGGTTGATTTTCAATAATCCTGTATGTGCATCCAGAAGATCATGTGGCACTGCGCCAATGCTATGGTGTCGGATTGTTGAAATATTGTGTACACAAGAAATTTGCTGTAGTCCAAGAAGTGATCTCAGTGTGTATGAGGCTAGGAGAAATGTGGATAGGCTTACACATTGTGTATGATGCTAATACTTATGTGTCCCATTCATTCTGATATGTATAATCAAAGATTTCACAGTGGCGGCTGGCAGAAAAGGCAAAAAAAACAAATTAACATTTATTGTTTCATGTCATCTGAAAACATGCGCATCATGACTATTTTAAAATTAAAGTTTGTTAAAAAAATTTGAAATATGCATGCTCTGTCAATTTTGAAAAGTACTGCTGACAAAATGTGAATTTTGACTTGCACAGGGTTGTCTGCATTTTAATATGAACATTGGATTGTGAATGGAATGAGCAGAATAAAATGTGAATTCATGTTTTGGATAAGGTGTTTTGTCCAAGAAATGTTCTAAAATATTCCTCAGCATTGTTGCTTTCAGTGGCAGCTACTTGGTTTTATGATAACCAAATTAGAAAAAAAAGAGAAAATTAAAAACAAGTTGGCTTTCACCAATTTTAATTCCTAATGTTTAAAACTTTCACCGTGAGTCTGCAAATATTCAGCATCATCAAATGAAAATGTATGCTGAACGTGTGCATGTACATATACATCTCACTTTCCAGAAATATCACTTTGCCAATTATGCTCCCTGATTTTCTGTTCACCATTTCTAACTGACATCTTTGCTTGTCTTTGTGTGCATCATATGTATCAGTGAGACATAACGAAAAAAGTATTCATATTTAGTAATTAACTTTTCTTTAGAAATTTACAACCAGATATGTTTATTGCTACCCTTTCCAAAAGTGTGCCACTTGCAGTCCCTGCAAATCATTCTTTTTATAGTCACATAACCCTGAAATGATTTGTTATATCATCGATTAATGTCCACTAGGCCCTACAGTTCCTGCAACTTGTTAGACTAGATATGTCTATAATGTACCGTATAAGCATGCATGTATATATTAGGGGGGGGGCATGGAAAAAAAACAGGAAAGATGAGGGGGGGCCATAGATTTTTTCTATAATTTACTAGGGGGGGCCATGGAAAAAAATCACCGAGAAAATAGAAAATCCTCCACCCTCCCCCTGGAAGTAAATTCTGAATCGTCCCTAAGTAGGAACATCCTGAACCACTGATAGTTAGTGGTGGTACCAGGTGTCCTGAATGGGTAAGCGTACCCTGCTAGCACGCTACACCCGTCAGGATTGGTCCCAAAATTGTCTAAATATTGTATGAAGTGATACAGTATATGAATTACTGTAATAAGTCAAAGCCGGGAATGCTGTCGCTAATCATTTGAGTGACCGAGGTGTCATATTTGGCCACAATGTCATCATATCGACCGTAGAACTTTTTGAAAGTCCTCACGAGTCTTTTGGATGTGTATCCCTGTCTCACTAGTTTTGATACCAATAAGCTGTGTGTCTCATTTGAAAATCAGCGTAGGAATCACAAGCCCTACAATATCTGAGAAGTTGAGACACATACACACCATAAGCAGGTGCAAATGGAATATTACTTGATAAGTGGGGATAATTTATGATTTCAAAATCGAAATCATCCCTTTTGTCATACAGCTTAGTGTGTAGCCCATTAGTACCCACTTGTAGGAACAGATCAAGATATGAAGCTGAGTTCTTACTCTCAGTTGTTTCTTTGATTTCCAACTCATCAGGGTAGATATGATGTAAGTAATTTAATATGTATGGATTGTCTAGACTAATCAGATCATCAATATATCTGTGCGTGTTGTTAAAACGCCTTGCAAGTTTTTTAGACCCTGCTTTGTAGAGAGATAGTGGGAACTCTGCTTCATATGAGTAGAAAAATAAGTCAGCAAGAAGTGGTGCACAATTTGTACCCATTGGTATGCCGATAGATTGTTGAAAGGTCATACCACCAAACTTAACAAATATGTTGTCGATTAAGAAATTAAGCATGTTAATAATTTCTTCATCTGTGTATTTGTATTTGTCATTCATCTGTGTAATAGTATATTGTCAATGGGAATCTATAGAACAGTATGAGAATTTGAACATACGAACTCCACAGTTTGATATACACATATACGACGAATTAATACCTCATATATGATGCAACACCGGGCGTATTATACTTGACAATTTGTTTTACTAGGACTACACTGTGGTTTATTTCGTTACAGTGCAGTGTTAGATTCAAAATGACATGAACCTTCGCTTTTACACATATACATATTACCGAACACACAGCAACACTCACTCACTCACCTCTGTACTGTAGTACTTCAAATGCTAAATCAGTTCTTCCAATATCTTCAAGAAGTTCTAACAGTTTGCTTGTGTCCGTTGACCTAACAGCATGACAAATTTCTAATTCGTGTAGAAGATCAATTGTTGTTTCAATGAGGTTTAAATCTCCCCCTTGAAGATAGTGTTTACTTAGTTCCTTCATTCTCGAAAGTTCATCTGTGGAGCAAAAACATTAGCGAGGTAGAAGAATGGCATATTCAACAACGTTTTATATTTGACAATGTATATTGAGTCTAAAGTTTTCAAACATAGCCATCTTGCCGATTTGCCTACAGTTTAGAAGTTTCAAACCATCCACGTGTGAAAGACTGCAAGGGAAATACCGGAGACAGAGTTGGAAGGCAATGAACTGCAGTAAAAATGTGTTTTGTCTTTGGTGGGTATGACCTCATCAATTTGCGGTCGTGCCACTTCTTAAGTGTTGCCGAAATGCCGCACCTTCTTTAACTTCTGCAGCAAGTTTCGTCTTCAGGGAAGTCCAGAGTTTTTCTATTTCGTCCCGCCGCTTTTTAACATATTCACTCTCCCTTTCATCGTTCCAGGAGTCCTCTTCCGAATCCTCATCGGAATCCGTATCACTCCGACCTTCCTCGTCATCGAACTCGTCTGGCTCTTCCTTGCCCGCCCCTCCGTTTTCTACGTCGTCTCCTTCTCGAAGCAGTCCGGACGATGACGACATGTCCATTATCTGAATCAGTGGGTCAGTATTTGAAAATGAAAATAGATGATAGGTGAAAATACAACAACTATTTAAAAATCTCACAGTCATTGAAGCTAAGTAATATCCTGCTCAGAATGCTTACAGTTAGCTCGATATCAACGGGCAAATTATTATCGATTAGTATACAACTTCCTGAGTCAGAGTCGTGTGGAATAAAGTACATATGAACATAAACGTACACGTGTATTCAGGCATGCAATGATGTACGTAATTATGCATGAATAGTACGCTGCGTCAGTACTTATTATATACAGTACTGTAGCGTGCGGGGAAGGGGGCAGCTTCCCGTCCCCATCCTCCGTGATAATTACGGGACAAATAAAAATGCAATATTTTTAATACATAACGACGTTGATTTCGACATTTACGTGACCATTTCCGGTTCGTGCGCTTTGAATTGATTGTCCGCGTTAGTAAAAAGTGCAAATACACTGATTCCTCTCTAATACGGCTATTGTGCGCCGGATTAATTTTGAATGAAAATGAAATTTCTGTGAAATACGTTAACCTTTTGCCATTTTCTTAGTACGGGAAAGTGCCAAACAAGTGCGCACACATACAGAGCATATTCTGCGAGTAATTGAAGTGTCCTCCATTTGAAGATAGCAAGTCGCAATATATGCCAGAGAGTGAACAAGCAGTCTCTTTGACAATTTCACAGAACAGAAAGGGTAGGCATACCACACTATTTTGCATTCTTCACAGAAAAAAAGCAGTTCAACATGATGCCGTCTGCATGCAGTGATTCCAAAGATGTGCTCACTCGAGTTTACATCTTGTTCCTTACACTTAAACATTTCAACCGATCTCTTTCGAATACTCGGCGCCCCTGACAATGGCCGTGTTTGATTTATCACAGTATCACTCTGAATCGTCAGCGTCATTGGAATTTTTAGTTTTCTCAAATTGTTTTAAGGTCCGATAGCTGTATCTTTTAGCATTATTTTTTGTGAATTTACTTCCAAACTGAAACACGTTCGTGGGAATGTACTCATTGAGGGGTGTTCATACAGGTAGAATAAACTGCCCACTGGGACTACACGTGCAATTTTGAGCGAGACAAATAATAAATGTTCGCCCAAACATAAAATGGCGCCCTCATGCAGAAAAAGCAAAAACACAGTACGCAGTGCATATATGCATTGGAATCTTCACAGAAACAACAGAGTAGTCTTATATAATGTAAAGTGCTGAATGTTTTCCACTGGGACATTATATGCTATGTTTTCTCTGTAATATTACCAATTTTTGAAAAATGGCGGGAAATCAAAATAACGTTTAAACTTTAAATTTACTTGTCCAATTTTTCAGTGGTGAAAGACTATATCCTTTAAATCTGTAGAATTTAAAGAAAACCAGAGAAAATAGAAAGCCTTTTTCAGGTCGACAAATTTCAAGAGTTACAGGGGCTTTAATTCGGTAACGCCAAGCTGTATTTTCAAAGTACACGTCAAATGATGCAAATATTGAAATATTGATGCAAATATTGAAGACATAACCTAGCTGTATATTTAACTCGAGTTGAAACTTCTAAGCGCGAAGTTCATTCAGTAGTTGGTTTCTTCTGACAATACAGTCACTCAGAATGTGTTAAAAACAGGATCTCACCAACACAGGTCGGCGGTAAACACAATGTAGAATGTTGTAGATAACAGACGCATCAGAGTGCTGCAGAGACTTACTCCTTACGGAGGCCATGATCATAAGTCGACTTAAAGCGACTTTCACGTTATTATCAGCAGAAATAATTTATACTAAGCTAATAAGTGATATCCGTTAACATTTCTAATACGTCACGATTTTTATGAAATAAGGGTAATGCAGTTCAAAGTTGATTTTTCCACTCATGGTGGTCAATCAGGCAAAATTTATTCTTCAAAATAATCATGAATGAAGCCATCGCTGTATTGAGTTCACTAAAATGTTATAAAGGTAAGCGGGTAAGCGGACAAATCAAACATTTGTAACGTGCAATCTTGTGGCCATTTGAGCGCTGCTTCGATACTAACTTGAGATCCGATACACTACAATTGTTGGATTTGTTATAAATGTGCCTAACATATCAATAAAATCAACTGAATATAAAAACAGATTATTTTCAAAGACTTATTAATCAACATTTATCAATGAGTCGACGATTTCAATCGTGATTTCAAAAAGGTAGTGAATACGTTTGAATCCCATCATATCAGCTGTAACCCATTCAAATGGGAAATTGCAGATGTCATCATCATTTCAACTAGCCCGACTTGGGGTCATCATTATGAGCCTGTATGCTTAATGTGATTATAGCTATCAAACTGAAAGTTTTGGAGAATTTGTGTTACCAGAAAGGGCAAAAATTTCCACGAATACAATTTTTGATAATATTTCATCATATGTGAATTTCCATGCAATCGGACAAGGGAATTTCTGATAAGTTGATTTTTTTACAGAAAAAGGAGGGCAAAATAAAATATTTACAGTAAAATAAGATATTGCATATTTAAAGGCTACAAAGCAATCGGACCAGCAGATTTAGAGAAGTTGGTTGGCGATGGACAGCTGACAGACAACGACAGACAACTGATCTATCTGATAAGGTCCACGTCGCTGATAGTGAACCAAATGCAGCTACTGCAGGCCGTAAAGCAAACCGGTAAAATCCTTCTCAAAACGTCCACGTGTTTCCAATAGCAACTTACGCGCGAGGGAGGCAAGGCAGATAAATTAATTATACCAAAGTAATTGCTTTGACCCGAGGTAAAGTTACTTTTTAAATGTGAGGCATAAAATTATTACCGGTTCCTGCTGCGTTAGGGTTTTGATTATAGAAGGGTTGGCAATCGCTCCTGAGCTTTGATTGATTTACCTCAAAGGGAAATCATGTAAAAACAGCAACCAGTGTGACACTAATTATATTGATATTAAGCGACAAAAGTTACAGAAATTTCCTTTTTGAAATTGCACGCGTATTTTCGGTTTCCCAAAATGCAATAAATCACCGGATTTTCTTCGAGCTTACCGAAGATTGATCAAAATTTTGGGGAAATTTAAGTTTTACTGTTCAGTGCTTCTTTAATGGGCGGGTAACATTTTTTGTAGCTACTTTCAAAAGATACAACATTACATTGGATATGCTATTGCGGCCGCTTTCATATTTAAGATGGCCATGATTGTATGATCGCACCAAATAAACTTTTGCCTCAAACCCTTACCCAAACCCCCGGGCAATTATGTCAGGCAACGGCATGATATACAGGTGTACGTGAATTTGCGCTGTTATGGAACTTACGGCTTGGCCTATGCGCTTTATGTGCATGCTTTATGACCACATTCGCCTGTCATCCCCAATTCCGCTCTGTGACTACGCTCCCCATAATGTATATGCACAAAAAGAACAGACTAGAATGTTGCTCGCTCTTATGTTTTGGCAATGTGTCTGTCGAACTCGGCAGAAAATCACACGAAACGAGCATATATGAAGCAGATTAAGTATCAGGTATGAATTTTGAGAATAAATGGGACGATCGACTATTAGTCATAAATGAACTTGCTCATTTTCACAGTAAAATCGAACGCGAAAGATGACATGGCATAGTCCACACAGCCATTTGGTTTCCTGGCTTTGTTCTTCTATGTGCGTACACACGATTATGGTAGGCGCACAGGGGAATAGGAGATGGCAGGCGACTGTGTTTATGACTTATACTGCTCTGGTCATTACCGCTGGGGCGTTATGTATTGTCCATGCCATTGATTGTGACATAAATAACCATCAACAGACAGGCTCGGCATCCTTTATTAACTCATATAATTTCCCGTCCGGCAGAGACATTCTCAAATATGTATATACACTGTATACCCATTGCGAAAACAAAGTATGGCGGACCTGAACAAAGTCCAACACTACAGTTTCGATATGTGTACAGTGCAGTCACGCGAAATTGGATGATTGTAACCTTTGAGTGGTATTCACAGTTGTTTTCAGTCGTTATGTGATTTCAAATTCATATTGGCATACAGTGAGCTTGGACGTAATGAGTTTCGCTCTTTTTACAACTACGAGAACAACGAAATATAGACCTCACCTGTGATATGTAGTCTAAAATATGGCGGACCTGGACAAAGCCCAAAACTACAGCTTCGATAATGTAGTCACTCAAATTGCAGCGATTGTAACTTTATGAACCTTGTAGAGGTTTTCAAAGTTGCTTGGAGTTGTTATGTGACAACTTATTTATATCATGAGTTTGTAGGTGGTAGCAAGTGTTCGCTGTTTACATTGCGAATTAAAACAAACAAAAATTTTGGAGCTCACCTGAGATATATGTAGCCTGAGGTGTTAAAAGTAACCAGGTCTCGTATAGACACTTCCGCCTTTAACAGGTATGCGCCTAGAGTGCGCCGCCAGTGGTGAATCAAAGAGTCTCTGCTGTTCGTGAGTCTGGCTTGAAAATGTGACCGGCGTGACTAGCTGTGATGTTGAACACACCCGCGGTAACTGTGTTGGCCAGACCAAACTCAAGAATGCAAAATATCAGCATCACCGGATTATATATTTCAGTTTACGACCTGACTAAAAAGTTTCAGAACAGAAAAGAAAAGACAAGAAATTCAGAACTCATAAAGGGAGGAAGTTGTCGAACCTGCGCTCAAAGGTCATAGAGGACTCATACGTGAACTCTCCATCCAAGGTACATGCACGGTGTTGGAGATTGATGCAGGTTAAAACATATCTTCATATCGTTCATCGTAAACTAGATATCAAGTACAATGTTGTGAACAAGAAAGTCCTACAGGCGCAGTTCCGACGGACCCCTCCTTGTTTCCAACCAAGTAATCGTATTCGACGTCGTCCAGATGACTGTGTGGTGCAAATCGGCTGAGGTCGAAAATGTGAAAAAATAATTCGAAAGCTTAACCTTTATAGAAAGGAATATGTCAACTCTTTCGGAGATTCTAATGATACAGCAATTCAGTCAGAGCTAAACACGACTCATTCAAGCTATTGTTCTTTTAGCTCAAATCTTATCAGTCCCCACGGACACCGTCCGCCGGGGGGGGGGGGGACTTATAGGTTTGGTCATGTCCGTGCGTCCGTGCGTCCGTGTGTGCGTCCGTCCGTCCGTTCACGCAGATATCTAAAAGATGCCTGGAGCGATTTCATTCAAACTTGGTACAAGGATTACTTCATATGTCATACAGATGCACGTCGATTGTTTTGTGATACGATCCAATATGGCTGCCAGGCGGCCATTTTATTACGATTTTTCATGTACAGAGCCATAACTCAGGCATCTTCCAACCGATTTTATTCAAAGTTGGTACAAGGACATTGACCAATGTCATAGCTATGCACATCAATTTGTTTTGTGATACGATCCAAAATGGCCGCCAGGTGGCCATTTTACGATTTTTTCATGTACAGAGCCATTTCTCAGGCATATCCGCATGTTTCAACCGATTTTATTCAAAGTTGGTACAAGGACATCGACCAATGTCATAGCTATGCACATCAATTTGTTTTGTGATGCGATCCAATATGACCACTGTACGGCCATTTTGTTACGATTTTTCATGTCCTGAACCATAACTCAGACATGTATCAAGCGAATTCATTCAAAAGTATTTTTATCACAGACCTAATGAAGAGGACTCTATCCTCTCTGAGGACCTGTAATCAAAATACCCATTAACAAGTGGGGACTGTGTCATCAACGATGACTTGTTTATTTGTCAAAAACCCATGCACATATCTGTAAGAATTGGAAAGGTTTGTCATTGAAGTGGCAAGGTTCAATAAATTTTCTTACATTTTAGAGGTTAGGATATTTCAATTAAATTGTTGTAGAATAACATCACTATCGGGTTTGCATAAAGTTGTTCTACAGCGATCCACAAATTTGACCCGATTGGATTTGCTTTAGCTCATGTGTACTTATATATTAAAATGAATATTTCGAGACACTGTGTTGATTTGTCATGGCTGTATAAAATCAAGATGCAAATTAAATTGAGAAAGCGAATAATCGAAAATCGAATATCTATGTTTATTTCTATTACTGATTAACACTGTTCGCAACAAATTTAAATTGTTAATATCGGATTTACCACTTATGCAGAGGATGCTTAATAAGGATCATTGCGATTTCGAATAAGTTAAACCAAATGGTCGTGGTTTTTATTTTAAAGATGTCATTTCATAGCATCGTTTAGACAGAAATGCTGTAGCTAGTTTCAAACTGTCGAAGTGTGACGGCTGATACCTGTAGGTTTCAACGGAGTAAAAGTTAATTTTAATTTAAAACAACACATATCATCGATTGGAGCACACCTTCATTGCTCTTTCGAGCTTTCAAAAGTGCTGATGTCATGCAAATACTGTTGGTGAAATTACGATGCAGAGGGTATTTTTGTACGTGGAGAATGTCCACTTTGGTAAATCTCCGATGACTTAGGTGATCGGCATTGTCAATATAGCCGCAGCAACACTGAAAAGAGCACCTTAAGGTGTCAATGATTGTAGCCATGACAACAACGATGACGACAACAACATGCAGCAACAGCAATTATGATGATGTTCAATGTCATAGAAAAGTTTCGCTACCTTCCTGATAAATACTCTATTAATCTATCAATGAATTGAGTTTATATAACAACAGGAGAGATTGAAGTATGACGAACGACCAGCACACCACAGGGCCATAAGGCATTATTGTGTGACAACTTTGACAATGCATTTCATTACACTGTAGAGTTACAAGGAAAGAAGATGTTTTCTTCAACAAAAATCATGAAAATATTATCAAAAGTTGGCCTGGTACACATATATAATAGCTGCTTTGGCAAACACTCTATATACAGGTCTGTAAATTAATATTCTGCATTATTTCTCATGTACTTAATACTCTTAATTAACATTTTATTTCATGCATTAACTACAATATTTCCATCCAACTTCTTGCTATTCTAATATCGGTAATTTATTCAGTTACAATACATCCACAAAGATGCAAAGCTACACCACCGATGGCGCTCTTCTGTCAGCCTTCACCTCTGCTGAAGAGTAAAATCATGAATACTGTAATTCCATCTTTATTTGACGATTATTCATAAAAAAACTTTATACAAACCTTTTTAAGATCAAATTCGATCTGCATATTTTCGTCACAAGCAGAGATGTTTAGTTTTGAGTTAAAGCCCCAATAGCTGCTAATTTTATGCATTATTTTCATGATTTTATTTTCAAACCAGAGTTGATTCGTTTAAATGTATTTGCTGAAGGACGTGTATTGAAGTACCACTGCTTGCTGATTTGGACCATGCCTACGTTTGAACAAGTTTAATAATAAATGAGTGCCGCACCCATAAAATGGCGCCCCCACGGGGAAATACAAACAACAGTATTTTCCTGCACATATACATCGTGATCATAACAGAAACAAGTATGTCATTTACTTGAATGCATCACACGGTGGCTAACATTTTGTTGTTGTAATCTTCCTTTTCTCTATCATATGACAAATTTTGAAAATGGTGGGAAATCTAAAAAAACGTTAAAACCTTTGAATTTACATGCCACTCACGACATTCATGGCAGCGCTATACACTTTTTCAGTCTCTTATGGGTCTAATTCAAAGAAACCTCTTGGAAACCTAAGGATATTTTGAGATCGGTTTATTAAATATTTGCAGCTTTTGGGCTTTAAATGCAAACAAACATTTGTGCACCTAGTTGCATCACTTGATATATACACCGACATACATCTGTGACACACAGAGACAAGGAAGGCATAATATGATAGCATAGGTACATGGAGATCTTGATGAAACCCTACATATTAAATGGTGCTACATAATTCAGGGAGGCATCAAAATCATGTCATACACACATAAATAGCTAGCCTGTGTATCATAGTAGTGGCTGAATTGTGTGTGTTCAATATAAATTTCAGTTAGCTCTTTACTGTTCAAACTAACTAAAGCAAATGTCTACTGTCTAAGAATAAAAGTAACTGGTGTATAGACTGAAATGGTCGCCACTTCATGATAATACAATACAATGTATGTGCGTTGATTCAGACATATAACAAACAACAGATATTTATGCCAATCTCATTAAAATTTGCCATTGAGATGCATCGATCTTTCATGTAATCTGGAAGGGGAGGACAGGAAACAAAGACCAAAACAAGATTATGTAAAAGATTGACCAATCTCCACATCAGATTTTAAACAAATTATATTTATGCATGATTTAATACATACTGCCACTCTTGGTGGATAGTCTTTATTCAGTATTCTTTTGTTTTTATAAAATGTACATTCCAGTGAGATGAAAATTAACAAAGTTGAACAAAATGGTCATGATTCTTGTGGATCATTTAATTTCCTCTTCTTTGAAAAGTGTTCGATACGACCCTCAAGACTGTCTGAAGAGACAATGAAAAGAGATGAAGAATAATATGAGTTAAATCCATAACTGTATCATAGAAAACATGGTGTTGGGTTACTCATCTTTTAACCATTTCACCCCCGTTTCCCTGTATAGAGGTCTATCTTTGCCATGGAAAACAATGGGATTGGGCCAAACCCACATGGATGTAAGAGTCAAGGCAAAATGCACTGTATAGACAAGTTTTACCAAACCTAAACCTTAAAATGTTTTAATCATTAGCACCTTGTGCAGATGCATTTTGAAATTTGTGATGACCTAGAACTTATCAATGTCAAGTGGTTTGTGCAAAGTGAAGATTTTAGTTTTCCATTTGGAGTTAACAAAGAGCATGGCAACCATTATGAATTCGAATATCAGTTGATTTGACACTATCCACTTATGTACTGTAATAATAGAATTACGACAGTATAGGAACCCAAGATTTTCATGGCCGGTCATAAAACTGAACAGCACTACAGTACTATGCCAAAATGTTTCAAAATTTTATTTTCACAGAGCAAGTGTCACCATAGAGTCTTGGTATAATTTTCTTTTCACATTTCAGTATTTCTATTCCTTTTATCAATTTAATTTTCTTGAAATACCCATTTCAAGTATTTGGAAGTGTTTATCTCCATGATGTTTGTTGTTACAGTTGCTTATAAATTCACATCTGTACAGAAATTATATTAATTTAATACCATGGCTTGTTACAAATACAGTTTTTGTTGACAAGGTAAATACTGGATATTTCAAATAAGATATGGAAGGTGGACCAAAAAACATCAATTGATACAGGAAAGAAAATCATGAACAGGTTTGGCAAGCAGATACACTGACTAAATGGTCAGAACAATTTTCAAAGTTACAGGCCAGTAGCTGTAACTTTTGATGAATTTTTCACTATTTTCGTTTTTAATGTCAAGGTTGGTTTCTTGTTGTACTCCATAAAAAAGGAGATACACAGTATTCAGCTTGTCAAATCAACCAGTACATGTGTAAACTTCATTGTTGACATGTGGATTCTGGTCGGGACTAAAATTCAGATGTAAACAATAACAGAATATTTTACAGTGATTTGCGTTGAACCATTGGCAATAATGTAACTAGACATACGGTACTATCTAAATTGAACTGATGCCAACATTGTCAAACCACTGCACATGTACAGACAATGTGTTGACAAGTCGAATGGTAGGTGTTTGAATATACTTTGAGGAGTGAAACAAGAACTTCAAATTGACATACAAAACGAAAATGGTCAAAAAAATCAATGAATAGTTAGTTACACCTGCTGGCCTTAAACAGCTACCAGGGTCTAAAGCTAAAACTAGAAATAGGCAGAATTTAGCATTTGTCAAGATCCCCCTCATTCCAATGCTTGTGGCTAATTTGTGCCAGGGTCAGTGAGTTGAACTGTGCACAGAGAAAGACGTCAGGAGTTGGCGTTTTCTCATGTCTACTTACCACAAACTGGTCTGGACAGCAAAGGCTTATACTGCCTGGATTTGGATCCCATCGTTAGTGCTGCATTTTGTAGTAAGATCGGTGGATGAACTTTCTCCCATGTAGTGAAGGTTTTGTTTTCAACGTTGGTCCTCAGGGCAAACGGAGCTGAATTTAAACCATCCAGCATTCTGCCAACCATTAGAGACCTAATGAGATGAAGTAAACATTGTAAATACTCTGCAAAACTACAAATTTCGGTGCAAAATTTGATACACAACACAAAGTTACCCGACATTTACCGATATTTGAAATTCAAGATGGCTGCCATCACTGTTATAGTCCGGCAGCCAAATCCACTTTTTGTCCTGAACCTTGTGTTAGGGTCTTAAGTTTTTTTTAAACCGGATTTTGCTAGTCAAGATAACCAAAGTGAAAAAAATAGTTACTGGATCTCTGTCAGTATTGAGCAATTTTAGATAATTAGCATAAACAAAATGGCCGCCAAATTATCACAAATTACTATTGGAAGCAGTAGAAGTAGGCTTTATACTGTTAAAATTTGCTAGTAAAAGCACATTTCTATTAGTGCTTCAACTAAAAAAGGTTAGTAATCATAGATGAATAAATTTAAATACTAATTTGCATAAATTAACACAAAATTATCACAAATTACTATTGGAAGCAGTAGAAGTAGGCTTTATATTGTTAAAATCTGCTAGTAAAAGCACATTTCTATTAGTGCTTCAACAAAAGTAAGGTTAGTAATCATAGATGAATAAATTTAAATACTAATTTGCATAAATTAACACAAAATTATCACAAATTACTATTGGAAGCAGTAGAAGTAGGCTTTATATTGTTAAAATCTGCTAGTTAAAGCACATTTCTATTAGTGCTTCAACTAAAAAAAGGTAAGTAATCACAGATGAATAAATTTAAATACTAATTGCATAAATTAACGCACAAAATTATCACAAATTACTATTGGAAGCAGTAGAAGTAGGCTTTATATTGTTAAAGTCTGCTGGTAAAAGCACATTTCTATTAGTGCTTCAACTAAAATAAGGTTAGTAATCATAGATGAATAAATTTAAATACTAATTTGCATAAATTAACACATAAACCATAGTTTATAGGAAGGCTTGAACTGTACAAAAGTAGATTATAAACAATGTTACAATGAATGCTAAATGACTTGGTGCGGCAAAGGGGAAGGCAGCTCCACACACCATACTATTTTTGCGGATATTCAGTGTTTTCCTATCTTACTCGTAATATGTTTAATATTTTCGTCTTCTATAATTTTGGACACAGTGTTGGGACACTATAGTCTACAACGAGGTAAAAGTAGGCTCCGTGTTTCATACACCTCTCTCAACATTATACACGTGTCCGAACACAAATATAATCGGTCCAATAACTGGCAAATGAAAATACCAAAACAGTCTTACAAGGAATACAATCTCTAACAGAAAGAGACCAAATACAACAAGCAAAGAAGCTCCTCGGACGTTTCGAAGAAGAAGTCAAATAACAACTTACACATTAACTCAAAATATAAGTTGTTACGTACAAAAAACTACTTCCCAAAACCAAACCAAAGGGCTCTTTTTCAGGGCCACCAAATTTTTCAGCCAAAGAACTACCATTGAAATACAATGGCCAGGCCATCATATTCAAAATACACACAGAGAAAATTTAACAGATTGAGGAAATCTTCTCTGATAATGGAAGCAAAAGAAAAGAATTAATTAAAGAAATAAACAAAAAATAAGACACACACAGGCGTACCAAATACAAATCCCTAAGAACTCTAAATGTATTAAAATATCTCTCGGAATATGAACAGCATGATTGGAACTAATTTAGGATAACTGGATTTTTATATTTTGCGAATTTCTGAAAAGTGTTCGGTGCCATATAGCTGAATGTTGCAGTATCACAAATTACTTATAAAAACAAGTGTGTAATATAAAAGAAAAGCAGATTAGATTACATTTGAAGATTAAATCGACATTACGTCACCATCCAATTATCCCAAATTAGTTCCAATTGTGTTAAACTATTAACTCCTGAAATAACATTGAATAGAGACTTAAAATTTATCCCTGGAAAATTCCGAAATTCATTTCAATACAACCAAATCTACCATAACATAGGCAGAAAAAATGCCATTAAAACACTATCAAATTGAACCATGAAATTACCATAAAACCATTAGATAAAGGCAGGGGAAATGGAATAGCAATACCAAATTAAACAGATTACATTGACGAAAGTCACAGACTTTTAAGCCAAAAGAGATTACGATACAAAAGAGCATGTAAATGACAGCGACAACACAACCAGAAAACTACACGGACATGTACTAAAATAAACAAATACACAAATGATACGTTCAAATATCATGATCCTTTGAATACAATAATATGCACACCAACGCAGTATCCACTCCAAAAATTCAAAAAAGTCACCAGCATCAGCAAAATTCATTTGTCGTCACGGTCCAAATTATTTATGGCTGCTCTAGCCCAACACACAAAATATCGGAATACATAAGATAGACTATTTCTTAAAACTGATTGTACAAAACCAGCCAATGTACATTAAAGATACAACGGACTTTACCAACAAACTAAGCAAGATAACAATACAACATAATGCATTACTAGTCACTCTGGATGTAATCTCGATGTACACAAATACTCCACAAACTGAAGCAAGCTGTCACAAACGCACTTGATTCAGTATCAACTATCAATTACAGCTGTAAAATATAAAGAAAAGATCGAAGCGTTCCACTAAAGAATTACCAACAATAATTCTGCAACGTAACACGGTTGAATTTAACAGAAACGTCTACCAACAGATTTGTGTCTGTAGCCTGGGTTCACCAGTTTCGCCGGAAATCGCTGATACAACATTCTACAACCTTGAAACTGAGGTCATTAAACTACACAGAAGCAGACTTTCCTTTTTGAAACGATTCAGAGATGATGTTTTCATGATCTATACGGGAACAGAAACTGAGCTGAATGTGAATTTATGGCTAACATCAATAAGTTACACTGAACTTTCAAATTTACAATAGAGTATTCTCCTCAAAGTGTCATTATTACAAAGTCAACGATACAATAAAGGGAGAACTCTCGACACAAAAACTCACACCAAAATAACAGACCGTTTCAATATCTAGCCAGAAACTCGTGCGACCCAAAAAGGTATTTTACTGGTTTAATTAAGGTAAATTGCTGAGATATGCCCGTGTAACAACATATAATAATCAAGACTTTGACAAGAAAGTTGAATTTAGGACAAAAAACAAAATCCGTAGTATTTTTCTGATACACAAAGTGTGACTAATCATGGATTCAATGTGACGTCAGCAGATTCCATATCAACCTCGAAAGTAGTGTAAATCACAACGTTTTTTTCTTAAATGTACATAAAATGCATTGATAGTCGAGCTAGGAAAAAGTTCCCACCTTACTTAATCATTGATTCGGGTTAGAAAATCACAACTCAGGTTGGTTTCAGCAAAGGCATAAAGATCACTAACTTACTTAGAAACATAACAGAGGCTCTTAGCAGAGTGAAACACAATTACCAGAACACTGTCGGCATCAGTTTATATCTTTTTACAAGTAAACAGACAAGTACTCGAAAATGGGCGAAGGCTTAACTATTCGGCTGCTTACATGTCTGATTATGAACATTAAATTTGCAACAGAAAAAGAAGTTTATGTACGTGCAACTATTAAAACAGTGATGTAAAACCTACTGTGTTAAAATAACTGCACGAAGTACAGTAAATGAATATAATGTAGAGTTACGCATAACAAAGAATTGTTTACAGCTGGCCGCCATCTTGAAATTATGCAAATTAGCATGTCATTCAAATAATATATGCCAACATTTATGTTCCAGTTTGCCGTTAGCACCTGCTTGGTGATTGAACGAGAAAAACAAAGTTACAGTATGTATAAAGCCATTTTAGTCTTCTTTCTTATACAAAGTGCAATAAGCTGGCAGCCATTTTGATTATGCTAATTTTCTCAAATTGCTCAATGCTGACAGAGGGCCAGTAGTTATACTTCTTTTTGTGGTGGTCTTGGCAAACGAAATCCACCAAGAAAAAACTTATGACCACAAAGCAAGGTTTACCCACTGGCTGCCGGACTATTATCTATGTGGGGAAAAAAATAAAATTTTCAATTTTTTAAAAACTAAGACAGTGAAAATTTTTCTTACATCAAGAGCTTTATAATGAGCCCCAATACATGTAGATAAAAAAAAAGTTGTCTGTCCCAAGGCGTATTCTACCTCAATGCAGTTTTTACGGTATTCTTTTTGAGAATATTGAGGATTTAATTTTTTTCTCTAAAGTTACCATGGGTACAGTGTCCATTTCGATATTCAAATATCTGTACTTTTTGGATATTTGTTGTTTGATTTAAAACTGCACAGAGGTCCCTAATTTTAATTGTTGTAAAAGAAAGAGAAGATTTGCTAGTTTCCTTTAAAGTTCATGCGAAAGTTTCACATTGACTCTGGAGTCAAAGGAATAGAGAATAAACGGGTTGTTAGTTTAGCATGTCCTATGTTTGAATTATTTTACTCACACAGTATTTGTATTGTGAGTAAGAGTGACAAGTTTTTGTCATGGCAAAATCAAATTTACTCTGCGTACTTTTGATTCAAATGCCTGAAATGTTAATTTTTAAACCAGAATGGAGTGTATGTGTGAAAACTCAGACAACATGAGTGTCTGTGTGTACTGTTTTCTTGCAATCAGAATAGAGTATGTGTGTGGAAAAAGAGACAACATCAATGGCTTTTTGTACTTTTCTCTCACAATCAGAATGGAATATATGTGTGAAAACTCAGACAATATGAGTGTCTGTGTGTTCTGTTCTCTTGCTTGAACAGTTATTTATTTACACCAAAAGTAATCCATTTGTGGTTGGCCAGATCACACAATTATGAAATTCATTTGCATATATGACTAATATGAAATCAAGGATTTTCAAGTTAATGGATATATTCCATTACAATGTCATTAATAAATAAATACATCTTTTGATACTTACTTTATAGTTTCTGAAGTCCACCTTTTCTGTAAATGTTTAATGTTTACTTCTTGATCATCTGCAGAGTGGGAGAAATATTGTTAATTTCAGAGTAACTGATGAATCTCCAGCATAAATTCAAACCTGACAAAAAACATCCAATATAACGTAAATAATACAATGTTAATGTTACATTGTGGCTACAGTGTGCAGGAAAATGTGTTCTGGCATGAAGACAGAATTTTGATGGAAAACAAAAAAATATTCCTGCATTGGTCACAGAGGGCAGTCTTACCATGATCATATATCCAGGTGATGCCTTCAAAATGAGTGTCATAGAGAACAAGTGGGAGTTCTGAAGCTATGGAGTACTGAGGTTTACAAGGATGTTTGTCAACGTCAAGTAATTCATCTATTATCTAAAAGAAGAACAAAAGACCTATTTCAGAAAATATTATTCTGAAACATTAAAAGGACAGCATGAGTAACTTTTGGGAAAAATTTTCAATTCATGGTTCATGGTAGTATACATGACAGATGACCTCTGATGATCTTAGATGTGCTTGGATGTGGTTGCCCACACCACAGACAAATTACCTCTGGTTTTTCTTTGTGTTGTCCGATGAGAAACAGCACAGCGACAATACATCTGATTTGATGATACAGAAATGACATTCCTTGGATTGTCAGTTCATACATTCTGTAACCATCACCTCTGCAAGATAAAAAATCCATCATGAATTTAATCTTCTGAACACACACTAAGCAAACACATCACCTGTGTTGTGATGAAATGTTAAGGCTGTTTGTGAAAGACTTAAACTTTTGCTAAAACTTTCTTCAGAAAACTTTCAACCATTCTCTTCGAAAATCAAGAAAAATATCAGGGTCACCATGCAAAGTTTGGTACAACAGAAACAAAGTACCTAACATTTACCGATATTTGAAATTCAAAGCAGCCATTTTAGGTTTTTATCTGCATGGGGAAAATAAAATTCACAATTTCCACAAAACTAATCCGGTGAAAACTTTATTTACTCCATAAGTTTCAAAATGAGCTACCATAAGTTGTAGACCAAAAGAAAAAAGTCCCGCCAGCGGCTTACTGACTATGCATGCACATATTCATAATATACTATGCGAGTAACCGGAAGTGTACTGTACTTTCATGGGCGCCACCATGTTTTTTGAGTACTCGTAAATAAACAAATACGAAACGTGCAAATTATTTTATACCATGCCATTTATAAATTATACTCTCTTTTATCATATACCCATGCCCATATTGCTACATCCTAGTGACGTTCACCGTAAAATATCAGCCGTGATATTTATGGTAAACGTCGAGATATGCACGATGAACGTCATCAGCGAAGCGATGTCGCCGCCGTAAAAACTTGAAGTTTAAGGGCTTGAGGAACACGGTTATTTCTGGTTGCAAAATACGGAAATATCACTTTGAGTCTTGAAATTTTTTCCCCATGGTAATTTTAGGTCAAGTTCTAGCAAACATTCTGCCGTGCGCATGGCGCCGGCACTGTGCACGGTCTCCACAGCGATGTCACGCGCGTGACGACTGTTGACATGGCAACTGTAAGGGTAAACTAATAAAATGGCGTCCTCTCCGCGCAAGCTCCGTGCCGTACGACGATTGAAATCAGGATAGATTTAAAGCTTAGCCAAGGGCTGAGCCCTATATAATATTATTAAAGTGTGAGAGTCTGAATATCTGTCTCCGAGGCGCAATCTACCTTAACTCTTTGAGTGCCTTTTTCCCACAAAAATTTTAGTGTGACATTTTACAATTTTTTATGAATGAATTTTCCTGTAATTTTTATGATAATTTTGAACAAAATGGACATCACATTTCATTGGCTATAGTTTTTTATCAAAAATTTGGCAAAAATCTGAAAAAATTGACTGGGTAAAGGTGACAAAAATTGACTTTGGCACTCAAAGGGTTAAATACATAATTTTCTACCAAGTAAAATTGCTCAGAACTTTAAGAATGAGTTTTTGTGTAACTGTTCAAAATCTTCTTTTCACTACTGAAATAAATTGTGTCGAACATTGCAGTTCCATACTTTGAATACAAATTTATACATTGTATATAAACTTCTCTGTTTATTCACATCAAAACTGATGTCATAGGTTACACCATATTACCAAGATATAGCCAATTTTGTGATGGCACTGAAGATACAGTAATATTTCTTTCAAAGAACATCTGTACAGCACTGATTTTCCAATATTGGTTAGAAAACTTTGTTTTTCAACAAATATGTTTGAAGAAGTTGTTGGTAAGATTACCTTGTGTCTAGATCCTTGATATCAGCTGAGATGATTCTTCTGACAAAATTTATGACACCATTGGCCACATCCATCTGAAATGAAAAGTAAACAAATAAACATATAAAATGGATTAGCGCAAACTAATTGCATATAAAAATGACACCAGGATTATTTGACTAAGTTACTTTTTCTAAAACCTTTCCCTTAATGCAACGGCATTAGAAAGTTTTGATTACAATAAAACTTACTTGAAAACAAATCACTTTGCATAAATGCTTGATGACCTGGTTTGTTTCCAGACTTACCTTGCAAAAATTTCTGTAATCATGCAAACCAACAAGCTTTTGCAACCCTGTCTTCATTGCCTGAAACAAATTACAAACAGACAGACAATCAACACAGAAATGTAATGAAGTGAAGCAAAAGAGACATTCAATGGTAATGAAAATCCACACAATTTCTGTCTTGCTGGCACTGTCATATGAAATATTGTCAAAACAGTTTTTTGCTGTTGGATTTCTGTTTAACACCAGATTTTCTTTCTGGGCTACAAAATAAAGGATATGATGCATTATTTTCACTACATCTCTACATCTCTGAGGAATAACAAGCGAAGTACAATGTATCGGTAATTACCTCAACATCTAAATCTGCTTGAGGAAAGAAATACTTGTACGTTCTACTGGCAGCACTATACCTGCAAGAAAGAAAGAAGTGAGATATGAAAGTGTTTGATAGTAGGAAAGTGTACAGCTTATGAATAATTAAGACATCAAAGAGTCAAGCCTAATATTTGTACAGAATGCAAAACTAAGGTCTATCTGGGTGACTTGATCTATCACTCACAATTTTCAAACCACTGGTCGGATACAGAAACATATGTTTTCTTGTACAAAAACATAAACTTGTGGAAAATACCAAAACGCTGATTGGCCACTATAGAAACAGATTAACTTTGCACCATCTGATTTCTCATTACTGTGTAATATTGTTTTCGTGCTTTGAATTTTAATTTCATTTAGGTTAAATCTACAAAACTTGAGTTGGATATCTTTCCTGATAAATACTGCCACAGAAATGTTGGTGCTGATGACTGGTTGAATAACTTCTGGAAGTATTTGTGTGATGTGGTAAGATTTTCACATAAATAATTTACATATTTCTGTAAAGTATATGTGACTGCCAAAAAGTAGAAAAAGTGCATGCGTTTTATTACCTTGCATTAAATTCATGATCAACAGGTGTCCATGCAAGAATCCTGATCTCCTCCGGCAGGACACTGTTCAACATCTTCACATAATTTAGTTCAGTTGTTTTGTCACCTAATCAATATGTGAGAGAGAGAGAGAGAGAGAGAGAGAGAGAGAGAGAGAGAGAGAGAGAGAGAGACAGACAGACAGAGAGGGGCAAAGTAGTATCAAAATATCTCTCCTTAATGGTTCTACTCCAGAATAAAAAGGACGAAGGTGTTCTGGAGACTCAATACACCCAAGAGATCATGTGATGCCAGTACAAACAAACCCAGGTGTAGAAATAAATATAGAAATACCCAAATTTCTATTTGCGTTTGTGCACATGGTTTTGTTTATACCATGGTCAATTCAAATTACCGGTTTAACCTCCATGTATTCGCAAAGCACTACTGGAGACTTCAGATGTAATTTTTGGAATTTTGGTACAACGTTTACTAGCCACAGAGCAAGACAAGAACTTTGTCAATACATCTAATATGGTTGGATCGTCTATTTTGAGGTGATTTTGATGTATATATCATAACTTGCAGTAGATCAATACAAATTAAACATAGGGCCAAAGTCCCTGAAGCTACTATAGACATGGATACAAAATTAAATATTTCCTGACTGTATGAAATTATCTCACTAAGGTCATCCTAGGGACCTGTAAACCAAATATTAAAGCTGTCTGACCAGCGGTTTTGAAAAAACAAGCGACCCAGCTCTGCTGTGTTATGTAGAGAATAATCTTTTGTGACACATGTATTGATGAAGAAGGTAGATATCTTTGATAGCTCATTTCAGGATGGCCTGACCAAAAATGGGAAAAAATTCCTTAAAAATACAGATTTGCATATTTCATCACAATTTCAACAAATCTAAGTTGGGTTATCCCTAGGGACCTGTATACCAAATAACAAAGCTGTCTGACCAGCGGTTATGAAGAAGATTTTTTACCAAAAACGCCTTTTTTGGCGTTAATTTGCATATTTTCAACAATATCAAAAAATTAAAAAAATAGTTTCTCAAAATCATATATTTTATCTACACAACAAATATTAAATCAGTAAGTACTGCGGTTCTCAAGATATTTGAGTGGACAGACGCCTCACAAACGGACATACATACATACATACATACATACATACATACATACATACATACATACATACATGCATGAATGCATACATACATGCATACATACATACATACATACATACATACATACATACATACATACATACATACATACATACATACATACTTCCAAACGGACATACATATACATATACATACATACAGACTGACGCCGGACGGATACCCATCCCAATAGCTTCTATAGACTATAGTCTATAGTAGCTAAAAATAAAGTAATAAAGTTGAAATAAACTGGTATGGAAAATCTTATGGTTTGTGAAAGGATGCATGAACCATGGTAGGCATTGAAATGATTTTGAAAAAATACACGCATATCTGTATACACTCATATATGCATCTCCATCACTTTCCTTGCACTTTCCTTCTCATACAAAAACAGCCAATTGTGTAACTTACCTGGTCTGTCTGCTGCAGTGCCATCTGGCCTGACTTTGACGCCAACTCCTTCCAGTAGATTTGTTCTGACATCCAGGGATATCACCTGACCAAATGCACTCACACCTTTGTCTGTTCTACCACATCTGGAATAGTTGGCCGACTGACGATCCTCAATGAGACGTGTCTTCAGTAAAGCTTCAAACATGCATGCCTGTCAGTTAAAATTACAGACATATTTACTGTGTTATGGGCTCTTTTAATCTTTCAAATCATACATCATTTTACATTCAAAAATGTTTGAAGCTAAAACTGGTTTACTTATTGTATGGTATGTACAACTGAAACATTAGTTCTTATTACACGACCTTGTATGGAAGTCGTTTCTCAAGAATTCATGAAACATTGGACCTGATTTGATGATGCAAAACCAGAATTGTACTTTCATAATTTTTTAAATATTCTGACTTTAACTTTGCAATTATACCATAGCTAACCATGTGACAACATGGCAAGTGTACATGGAGTGTGGTGTGCTGGGAAAAATAAACTGGCTGCATCCCAAAAAGTCTTCTCGAAAATGTAAACTTACTTCTATTGTCTTGTCTGTATTCTCTTGAGAAGCAAATCCCTGGTAATCCCATCCCAGATACAAAAATTTCAATGCTATGTGTCTTGTGTTGTATCTGCAAGGCAGGGATGAGTGAAAATAGCACAATGGTCTTACCGGCAAACTGTCTTTAGCACTATACAATCTGATTAAAATCAGATGTAGAGTACGACGACGTCTCTGTACTTGCGCGGTTTTCTCTTGCTGTCGCCTCTCACTACATCTGACCAACTCCCATAGAAGGTCGCGTTCAAATCTCGCGCTCTGGCCAGAACAGCCGACCTATCAGAAGGCGCCTTACAGAGAACAATAGGTATGACTCGCAAGCGCTGGCATGCATATCACAAAAATCAAAATGGCATTAAAGTGTGTAACCGAGCCATCAACCATGTTGTAAACACGGGTGCACGGCGAATTTTAAAACCACTTGTCTATTATTTTAATGATGAAACATGCATTTTATTAATAACTGTACAAACGGAAATCATGCGGGCAGCTTTTGAGACTAGCCGGCCCTGCGTATGATGCTGTGTGTTCCCGGCGTGGCGTAAATACGGCCTACCTCTACAGCCCTGCCTACCCTCATAGGAATACACAGCATTATTATACACCTACTGCCGTAACTATGGGAGTTTGACTGTCCAATAACTTTCCGTATTTTGTATAGTACGCGGAGTCCCGAATACGGGAGACGCACGACGCGCCTGTTTGACCTTTTTAATTCAACAATCGCGCGTGTTCCACTCATATCGCGCGTGCCGCATCCCTCAAAATTTACCATAGAATTAGTTTATACAGATGATTAATGGAGGGAGGTGTATAATAATAGTAGGGAGGCCAACTGAAATTTTGAAATGTTCAATCTGCATTTTAATTAATGTAGTTTTTTAGATTTCAATGAGAGAAGCTAAACATTTTTTAATTTTCGAAATTGGATGAACGGTTACAATTTTATAGCTTTTAAAACATTCACTTTTACTCTTTCTGTAGAATCACAATACATATAATATCAATGGGAACAATGGGACAAAAATGAAGGAGTTTTAGCTGAAGTTTACAGTAAATTTGCTGTAACTTTGTTATAAAACATCTTTTTGTACCAAATTTGGCATGGAGATAGATTTCAATGGCACACACAAATGTATCCTAAAATTACGCGATTACGATGGTGGCCATATTGGATTTATCCATGGCAACTGATGAACGACACTTAACGAGAAATGACAAAATGAAAATATTAAGCTCAAATGGCATAAGTGATATATCAAATTGAGGGTCTTTTGAGCTGATGACACTTTGAATAGCTCTACTGCATTAAAACTACCTACAAAAAGTATTTTATCCAAATAAAGGCTTTAAACATCACCACTGGGGCCATGTGGAGTTTTGACATTATTTGGTAAAGGCTTCTTCAATTTTATCATTTTCTGAACAATTTGAAACTTAGAATTTAATTTAAGGATTATTGGTTAAAACTATGTTCCAAAATTATTGATCATCTTTAAAATTCAGGAGTAAATTGAATGAAGTCGATGTTTTGAGGTGCTAAAATTGCACACTTGTCATGGTAAAGTTATCAGCAACTAAGATGGTCTCATCATACCACCTGTCAGACATGCAAATTTCCTTTGTTACAAACATTTAAAAAAATCAATACCCTTTCTTTTGCCAACACAGATGCAACTTATTCCCTTAGTTTCCTTGAAATTATTGTGTATGGCTGTCAAAAATCTATGTCGACAAAATCACAAAATTGCTATCTCCTCAGCGCAAAAGGGATTGATCTTCTCATTATTCACTGTGAGAAATTAGAGAATTATGAATATCAAAACTATGGTCCCAGAATTTGATATATGGACCGAGCTGTTCTGTGTACAGAAGAAATTTGCTCCAGTTCAATGAGTGATCTCCGTGTGTACGGATCATGGAGAATTGTGGGTAGCCTCACTTACTGTGAAGCGTGGTCAATATCTCCGTCAATAAATACGTGAGCTGTTCAAAATTTCTCATTTTTCTAGCAAAAATTCAAAAGAAATAATGATAAACTGCGTACTAGAGGACGTTTCACTGAGAGTTGGTCGGGTTAGGTCTCGGAAAAATCGCTCTCAATTTTTTGTCTCAGATTTGGTCATATACACTGCCCTATATTGGTGAAGAACCTTATATCGCGAGACAGAGCGAGATCTGGGCTTTGAAATGAGTATTCGATGTAAGGGATGTTTTGATTGGCTCACCTTCAAAAATGCGTTTCAAAATCAGCGATGTAAATATTAGGTGCTGCCATGTTTCAGATCGCCGTTCCCGGTACCGTTTCTAGCTCAATTTTGCAGTTTATTCAAAAAGTAAGTAGTTCATATAAAGAAATAAAAAACATATGAGAGAATAGCTGCATTTTTAATTTTTAGCCTCATGTATTTTTTTCCACAATTTTCTTTCCCGTTATCGATGTTTTTCAATTTTGAACATGACTAAGTCACTGGTGATTGAGTGTCAATTCAGCACGTCCTGGGCGACCTGCTGGCCTCCCTATAATAGGGTTATACACAAAATACGGCCCTGTATTGACTCGGGCTCAGTGAGTGACGTATTGGACTCGCCTCGGCTCGTCCAATATGTCACTCACTGAGCCCTTGTCCATACAGGGCAGTATTTTGTGAATAACCCTATAATATCGGTACGCGGTCCTGATTTGGACCGCGCACGAAAAGCTACCTTTTCTGACTACCTTCGGCCGAATAACTCATTAGATACTCTGAATAACTCTCTAGATAACGCCATTATATACGATCTTCAAGATATGGCCTGTTCCTGGACACGGTCCTGTGTCCTGGACAACTGACCGACCGTGAATCGCTGGTAAACTGTTAACGGTTTGGGGCGAGAGCAAATTTTTGAATAGAAGAGAGGTCGGCCAGTGCTAGTTGCGAGCTCGGCCAGGGGGATAATTCCGAGAACTCGGCCAGCTGGAGAAGTCAGCCAGTAGGCGAACTCGGCCAGTAGGAGCATGGTTATATGATGAGACTACAGTGTTCTTCTATTTTCTAGGTTTCGCCAAAGTTACAATGTGAAAGCAATGCCAATACCGGGTGCCAATATCATTCATGAGCGTGATGTTTGCAAACTTCCTTCCTTGCTTCAACGCTAACTACAAGATGACATCGGCCGCATGCCGCACAATGTGGTACATCTTGTTTTGCTTTCCATTAATTAAACCTACAATTTACTCCCGTCAAACCATAACCTAAAACGTTATTCATCCAACGATCAACATTGTCGTCGTCATTACTGCCAATTTGTACCTCTCGATCGTACGCTCGACTCGCTATCTGCAGAAACGCCAAGGCCGACCAATTGAGTGGAACGTCGTCTCGTTGTTTTCTGAATGTTCAGCAAAATAACATCAAAATACTAAAATTGGCGTGCGTATAAAAGCATCTGTTGACTGTGAAGAGAAAATGTACGCAATTATATGTAAGTGGCCGACCTCTCCCACTGGCTGAGTTGGTCGCCGCGGGCACTGGCCTAGCCCTTTGTACAGGTCTGTGCGTTCGCGGCGTACACAGACATACATGTACGCAGGGCTTGCACTGGCCGACCCCTCTGGTTCAATTTTGTTGCAGTCTGTGAGTGAGCGATTGAATGACTCGGGTAGGCATACATCGGAATCGAGCTGCTTTCGGCCGAAAGTAGCTAGAAAAGGTAGTTTTTCGTGCGCGGTCCAAATCGGGACTGCGGTTGCTGTGTATTTTCCGCCTATCAGCAGGGCTGTGGTACATGGTGGGAGCAGGCCGTAGATACGCCGGGAACACACACACAACATCGTACGCAGTGCATACAGTGAGCAGCGCCCAGTGAACAACTTTGGCTGCTCAGCTCTACTGTTTAATACTTAAAAACTCCAGTACAATGTGTACAAGACAGCTGAGCAGCCGAAAATTTCTAGACTGGAATTTGAAAGTGCGTCGTGTTGTGTACTTCTCGGTGTAGATTTTGAACAACGATCAGATGTTTACAGCGATAAAAGCAAGAAGGGAACACGACATTGCATTGATGCACTGGACCTCGCGATCGCGTAACGTGCAATCTGATGGCTGCTTTTTAGCGCGAGATATGAACGCGACCTTCTATGGTAGTTGGTCAGATGTAGTGGGAGGCGACAGTAATAGAAAACGCGCAAGTACAGAGACGTCGCCGTACTCTACATCTGATTTTAATCAGATTGGCACTTTACATGAATTTTTGGAATCCAAAGTGCACAGTAAACTGAAAAACGTAAAACTTACTTTGTAAAATCAAAGACTCTCTGTTTCCTTTTCTTTCGTTTTGGAGAAAGGCTGTCAGGGTTTGGTGTCTTGTTTTCTGTTTTTCTTTTGTACGATGCAAGCTCTTCCTCTAGTCTCTGTATTTGCTGTATCAACTCCTGTGGTGAGACAATACCAACAAGAGAATTTTGACTACAGTGTTTTTTGCACCTAAGATTGTAGAATGCCGGTGATGATTTTGGAACCAAAGTTATATGTCAACAGTCCCTCTATATAATTGAATTGAGACAATAATGAAGCAATAGTGACTCATAAATGGCTTCCTGCAATCATGGTATGGGAGTTTTAATGGGTTCGTTTGATGTATAAGTTTCATTAAATGCACTCTACAAATATTCTGAAGTTTGACTAAATACACTCTAATTCTGAAGTTTAACTAAATACACTCTAATTCTGAAGTTTGACTAAATTCATTTCACAAATATTTTTGAAGTTTGAAGAAAGACACTCTGAAGTTTGACTAAATTCATTTGACAAATATTCTGAAGTTTGACTAATTGCACTCTACAAATATTCTGAAGTTTGACTAAATTAACTCTACAAATATTCTGAAGTTTGACTAAATTCACTCTACAAATATTCTGAAGTTTGACTAAATTCACTTGACAAATATTTTGAAGTTTGATTAATTCCCTCTACAAATATTCTGAAGTTTGACTAAAATGAGTCTACGAATATTCTCTGCCTTTATATTCTCAATCTCCACTAATTTTGGCAGTTACCCTTCCCATCCTCTTGACAAGCGGCACTGTTGCACACATAAATTATACTCAACATAAAATACAGATCGAGTGACGATGGTCAAAGTTATCATTATTGATCATAAGACATTATGTCTTCTACGGTTTCAATTCACGACATTTATATAAACTCTTTCTATATAATAGATAAGAATTCGTGCGAGCTTACTTCAAGAATTTTAATTACATGAATTTTAGACAATACACTGTCATTGAGGTAGAAATGGGCCAGAGAAATACCTCTAGAGTTGGTTCAAAGTTAGTTTAATCTTATTATGGGGCACCTACATCTTTTGTCATATTTCTCTGTCCATATGAGTAGGAACTGTATCGATGGATCGGTAGTGACGGTTTTCGAGATTGACGGTGGCTATCCCTGAACTCAAAAACGTTTACACGTACTATAAAATTTCTACTCCATCCAGCTCTAGTACACCGCGTAGCACCCATTAGAATCCACCCTCTCATAACGGCCGAAGTCATCACAGTGCGTAATAGCGTTGATCGCGATTTCGGATTTGTTACTAAATATAGCTGCACACGCGCGACTTTCGGACAAATATGCTGAAATTCGGACAAATTTTGTTGTTGCATGCGCGGCTGCTGTTGCAGCTTGTAGTCTCAGTCATCAATTCATACGAATAAGTGTGACGCTAAATATCCATTCTAACACTCGCAGGTTTATTTTCGTCGTTTATGCGGAAAATGCGGAGAAATCTTTACTTATGCATATTAATGAGATAGGACAGTGACGTCATTTGCGATCAGCGCTATTCGAAAGACAGTGGAATCATTGGGAAACCGCGGCCTGCAGCCTGACGTCAGAAGTTACCATTCAAGCTGTGAAAAGCGACGGGCTTACTGAAAACAATCCCTAAACGTACTCCAAACTACTCACGTCTTTAGAACATGATCTTAAGTGTTTTTGATCGTTAGGCTGGACAGTGTTTGCCCCCGGTCCTGAAGCTGTCATCTCTCTTTCCCAACACGTTGTCACCAAGCAAGATCATGATCTAGTCTCGGTTACCCAGACTCCTCTGCGCTACTGGCGAAACGAGAGTCTGGGGAAATGCTATGGCACGGTTTGTAACACAAAATGGCCGCTGACAGAATTACGGACAGACGCTGATTGGCTTATCCGTCAGTATGACCCTGGGTCACTGCAACTCGACTGAAAACATGGAGATCCATCGATGGAGACCGATTGAACGCTGTAATTGAAGCGTCTTTGACCTCGTACGATATAATACACCTTAAAGGTGGGAATTTCTCGTTCTATTTGGTCTAGCTAATCACCACATAGTTTAATTTCTCAAAATGCTAGCTCGTTTGCCAATGCAATTGCCATACTTCATCCTCTCGTTGCCACACAAATGAATAGTTGTACCAGTTTTTCTCGAGGGTCTCTGGTGTACAGACCATGGATGTAAGGTCTATTTTTTACATCCATGTACAGACTCAGACAGGCATTGGAATTCAGTAACTGAATCAGTTGCTTTACATATGTCGATTACCTGTACCGTAGCTGCAATGATTGCAGGAGTCGTCGCTCGTCTGGACTTTGTACGCGACCCCAAGCAATCCAGACGAACAACCCCGCCCCCCTACAATCATTGCAGCTACCAGGTCGCGTACAAAGTCACTCCAGACGAGCAACCTCCGCTACGATCATTGAAGCTACCCATACCCATACATATTATCGAGCAGAGAACAGTGCCAATCACATTGTTTTTGACACTGACTGTTCACAGCTATTTTAAAAATAAAGCTTTAGCTGCAAAAATTGTATGATCATTTTTCATAAGTAGATATGTGCACAACCCCATGTACAAAAAAAATTACTTCAATTATTGCTGCTATATTGTTGTTGTTGTTGTTGTTGTTTTGTGTGTGTGTGTGTGTGAGTGTGTGCGTAAGCATATACACAAGAGCAAAGGGTAAAGGGTTTATGGTGTAAGTAAGAGAGCCAAAAAAACAAAGTGACAATACTTGAAGCCTCAAGAATCCTGTCTACATTGATGACTTTTTATCAATCTTGTGCTTTCATAACTAAACACAGAGCCTATTGAAACCTGGTTGGTATTTTTTTATAAATACATTTCCATCAGGATAAACAAGTGGAGTGCTTAAAGCATCTAGTGAATGGCAGTGAAGTCATGGCAGTATTGCTGACCGGCTATTGAAAAACTCATCTATGCTTTGTTACTGAACATACTAAATGAATATCACAACAATCCTCTGATGAACCACAAGGTTGTTTTAGATCTCAACACTGGTGTCCCTTATGGCTTACCAGGTGCAGCGTCTCAACGTACAGTACAGCTGAGTGAACAAGAACAAGGCTCTATTACAGGTTTGTTTATATGCTCATGTATAATTCCATTTTTTGCTTTGTAAAATGTATGGTAATGTCAAATAAATCATATCACCTAATTTTGAGAATGCTGCAACTATCTATCCACTAATCTATTATCAAGACTTGTGGGACCATATGTTATTTAAAACCTACTACCTTGATGTATTTAATAGAAACTGAACTGCATTAGTTTTATGAAATATATCTCTTAATAAGTGTTTTCATGCATCCCATATGGGTGTAAGCTGGCATATAATAATATGACTCGAAACTTTCTCAGACATGTACAGTTATATTGTCAAGCACTTTGATGGTGTGGTGTTACATGTAAGGGTGTGCAAAACATTTACTATCAATGGCAGTATCAACTATTGAAGGGCAAAATGCAAAATGCAAAACTACATACGATTTGTCATTTCATTCTATAAATAACATGTGTATTTTCCCAATATGACATATTCAATTGCAGTCTTCATAAATACAGTATTACATTTTTTCATTCACAGACAGAGATAGTGCCATCATGCTACTCAGTCCAGAAATGCTATTTATTGGTAATTGAAGAAATCATCTATGCCAATCAAAGTACAGAGACACTTTTCCATAGTTGTCGATGAAGCACACTGTGTTGTTCAGTGGTATGTGTCAATAATTAATAACGTGTATATAAAAATATATGTCTACGTTTGTGTGTGTATACATAGTATAAGTTATTCAGTTATACTTCAAAACTTTTATCACATTGAATGTCTGAGTGAGGAATGTAGCTGCCATCAGATTTTTCAGTATTTTAAAGAAATATTGTATAATGGTAAAATCACCAATTTTGCATGAGAATGAGTGAACTGGCAATGATAATCATCATATTCAGCACAATGAAAACAGAAAATACTTCAATTTGAAAATTGATAGAAATATTACTAATCCTGCTGAGATAGAGATGACCACACACAGCGTTTATGATCTCCCACTCTTAAAAATGTTGACATGTCTATTTTTATTTTTACTTGTACAGGGGTAAAATACTATGCTCGCATTGGCGAACTACAGAGTCTTCCTCCAAGAGCTAACATGGTAGCACTCACTGTAACAGCAACTCCAGATCTGAAATAAAGAAAATGTTATGCATGGAAAAATGTGAGCTGGTGAGATGTGATCTTGACCGCCACAATATATTCTACCAAACAATACAGGCTCCAACATCAATTGCTGACATATTCTCTTGGCTTTTTGAATCTCTGAGATGCATGAAGACGCTAACTAAGAAACACATAATTTACTGCAGAAATATCAGTTCTTGTGCTTATTAGTCCCCACGGACACCGTCCGGGGGGACTTATAGGTTTGGTCATGTCCGTGCGTGCGTGCGTCCGTGCGTGCGTCCGTCCGTCGTGCGTGCGTCCGTCCGTCCGTTCACGCAGATATCTCAGACATGCCCAGGTCAATTTCTTTCAAACTTTGCACAAGGATAGTACCCTACCCCATACAGATGCACGTCGATTTGTTTCACAATGCGATCAAATTTGGCCGTGTTAGAGGACTTTTTAGTTTTCACCTCCATAGACTCCCATGTATAAGGCAGTCCATAGACTCCCATGTATAAGGCAGTCCATAGACTCCCATGTATAAGGCCAAGAAAAATAATAATTTAGTTTCTCATCGTATTCATATTGCAAAAAGGATGCAGTGACACAGTTTTTAGTCCCCACGGATGAAGTCCAGGGGGCTTATAGATTGGGTCATGTCCGTCCATGAGTCCATCCGTGAGCCCATCCGTTAACGCAGATATCTCAGATATTTTGACAAAATGTCACGTGACCTTGGTGACCTTTGACCTCAAATATATATATATATGTCCATAACTCGGTAACCACAAGTGCTACACCCTTCATATACGGTATGATGGGACAGCTTATGACGCCACATATTGTACCTCATTAATTATGCGCATATCTAATTTTGAGCAAGCCAATAGAGCTAGAGGTCTGATTTTTGGTATATAGGGATAACTTAGCAATACAATTTTTTTTGACAAAATGTCACGTGACCTTGGTGACCTTTGACCTCAAACATACATATTTGTCCATAACTCAGTAACCACAAGTGCTACTACCTTCATGTATGGTATGATGGGAAACTTTATGATGCCACATATTGTACCTCATTAATTATGCGCATATCTAATTTTGAGCAAGCCAATAGAGCTAGAGGTCTGATTTTTGGTATATAGGGATAACTTAGCACTACAATTTTTTTGACAAAATGTCATGTGACCTCAGTGACCTTTGACCTCAAATATACATATTTGTCCATAACTCAGTAATCACAAGTGCTACACCCTTCATATATGGTATGATGGGACACCTTATGACGCCACATATTGTACCTCATTAATTATGTGCATATCTAATTTTGAGCGAGTCAATAGAGCTAGAGGTCTAATTTTTGGTATAAAGCGATAACTTAGCAATACAATTATTTTGACAAAATGTCACATGACCTCGATGACCTTTGACCTCAAATATACATATTTGTCCAAAGCTCAGTAACCACAAGTGGTACACCCTTCATATATGGTATGATGGGAGACCTTATGATGCTTCATACTGTACCTCATTAATTATTTGTATATCTAATTCTGAGCAAACCCATAGAGCTAGATGTCTGTCATACATATGCACATAGATTTGTTCTGTGATACGATCCAATAAGGCCGCCATGTGGCCATTTCATTACGATTTTTTCATGTCCTGAACTACAGCTCAGACATGTATCAAGCGAATTTATTCAAAAGTATTTTTATCACAGACCTAATGAAGAGGACTCTATCCTCTCTGAGGACCTGTAATCAAAGTACCCATTAACAAGTGGGGACTGTGTCATCAACGATGACTTGTTTGTACAAGTATTTTATCATTGAATTAAATGATGAATCATGGATTGGGTCACCAACATTTCAGAATGCACTGTTTACCATGTACCACCACTCCACACCAGTGAAACATGATTGGTTGAAAATCAATCGGCAAGACTGAATCTAAGTTGAGAGTAATCATAGCTACTGTTGCATTCAGTATGGGAGTGGATGCCCCTGATGTCTACATGTCCATTCATAGGGGAGCCTCTAGATCCTTTGAAGGCTTTGTACAGGAATCAGACATTTGCTATGGACAATGTGACTGTAGGGAATGCCCTATACGTTCTGGTTTGATCGCAGAGAGACTTAACAATGAGGAACTGTGTGCAGCTGCTAAGGATGCCGAACAACATGAGCACCTGATTAATAGTATTACTGACGAACAACAACGGATCATCAAACAAGAATTGACAACATATAGAGATAAATGTCTCAGGGTTTGATTTCATCAATAGTAATGACTAGGTTGACAGATGCTGTCATTTCTGATATTGTAGACAATATTCCCTACATTCATTGTAAGGACGATACACTCACAGATTTTGTGTTGGATTCATGCATTGCCTCAGTGGTGTGGAAAATCATTAGTTAAAAATTAGAGTGAAACTATTAGCATTTACACACAACTTAACATGCTTGTATTCAGAAAAGTGTCATTGTTTTCAATATGTCTAGGCTGAACAAGATCAGGAATGCTGGACTTAGAGGGCTGTAGAGCAAAAGGATTGGTGTTAGGCTAGCTTCATGAGAAAACGAGAGCCACAGATCCTACCCATGTCCCATGTGAAAGTACCTACTCTAAGCAAACAGAATTCCATTTGTGCCTCTGCATGTTTTTTCTCCGGCTATGGTCTCATTTTCTTGGCTTACTTACTGTTCGGACCATATTTAGTACCTACCCTAAAAAGTGTCTTTACTGTAAGTAGATCCAACAGGCGCAGAGAAGAGTAAATCAAAAATTACTGGTTGATGTCCATTAATCCATTCACACATTGCCATCTTGGCTTACCCTGTGATGATTAATGGACATCGACAGACAGCAACAGAACTTTGATTTACTTTGCAGTGCTCTAGTTGGATGTACTAACAGCAAGACTGTTTTGTCAGGGTAGGTACTAAATTTGGTCTGAATGTGAAAAAGCCAAGAAAACAAGACCAGAGCGGGAGAAAAGCATGCAGAGGCGCAAACGGAATTCCGTTCGCTTAGAATATGTACTTTCGCATAGTAGGATCTGTAGCGCTTGTTTTTTGCCGGTACAACCCACGAGAGCTATGACTGCAGCTATCTTTAGGCCAGGGGAAAAAAATTCTTGTTCATCAGATTTTCAGCCCCAAGCTTCAGAAGCGGCTAGCAATTTTTTTTCCAAACCAGCAAAATCTACCAGTAATTTCACCGGTAATGATAACCTGGTCAAGATTTTGCAACACTCTTCAATAACAGAGTGAATTGCGTGCAGGAGTGCAGCAGAATAAACATGTATTAAACACAAATGGTGGATACAAGCAATAGTTGTGCAGATCCACTAGGGGGCAGGCTTCAAAAGCCCACCTAGTAAACAAATTTTCAAAATTTCAAAAACATAAAATTCCAAATCTACAAATTGGGATGAACAATTTTTTTCCCCTAGCCTTACTGTGTAGTTATATTCAAAACAAATTTCAATTTTGCTTGGTCTTCCCAGTGTATTGTGATCTCCCCACTGTATAGTGATCTCAGAGTCCAATATTTATCCAAATACTATTACACACTGCCTACAGTGCAAAGTTTTCTTTACTGTTACTAGACCAGAATGAGACAGTCATTCAAAATTAAGCCAAGTCTATATGTCATGCTTTCGAAAGGTCAAACTCTGCATTTGAATGAGTATCATGAGAACTACTCGGTGTTTTGTTACAGGCAGTATTATTTATTTATTCATTTTGTGATTGATGATTTTGCTCCCTCCATACCTGAACTTCATTATGTGACATGTACACTTTTGGGCTGGTGGCCTCCAATATTGTAATAAAAGTTATTGATTTACAAACACATATATACATACATACGTACATACATACATAGGTGCTTTTGGTTAAAATTCACAAGCTGAACCTTAAAAGTGAAAGTAGTAAGACAGTGTCCAAAATAACATCAGATGTAGAATTTCAGTGGTGTCAAATTTGGCGATTCGTTTTTTGAAAATTGAGTGGTTAGAGTACAGACACATCTGAATCACAAGTGTATATGATATAGCAAAAATAAAATGTACAAAATTGTATGGTCTTCAATACCGCAGGTATAATAGCCTTGAAATCAAACTTAACAGAAAATATACATACCTTTTAGTGTCTGTTTTGTTCACTTCATATCTTGTCTTGGGGTGATACAGGAAGTGGTTACTTGAGAGAGCTGCAATGGATCCATAAACATATGACAAGTTATCTCTAAATGAACACATACTCTGATGAAAATTGGATACGTGAATTGGCTTGATTTTCCTCATCTTGTTTCCTCTGTAGAATATCATTTAACATTCGGTCACACTGCCATAAGCTTTAGGCAGCACTAAGACAGTTGAGGGCCACATGGTAGTTTCTGAGTCTTGTGATATAGATGCACAGAATAGGGCAACAATCATGACAGTGTTTGAAAAAAAAACGTGCTTAGGAGCACTATCAACCTCTCGTTATGTAAAATACCTGCGAGCAAGACTTTGAAAAATATTTTTGTGGTGATATTTTCCTGCGCGAGGTGTTTGGAAGTTTTTTCCGGTCAAGTTTCAGAAGTGGGTAGGCAACGTAATTAACTTGCAAAAGTATGGGTTCGCTCACAGTCCCATAGAGGGACTGTGGTTCACTGTTTATGGCAACACTCATTAGACAGATCATGGAGGTAGAAGGAAAGACAGATGACATGTATGTGGTCGGTAGTGATTAGTATCGATAGCTAAGATATATCTCCGCTATATAGGAGACTGGGTACCGTACGTTGTGAGTTCGAACCCGATTGAAACCACCGTATATTGCATACATACCGCATTTGGTGTGCATGGAAACAGTCTTTTTTTTCTAGTCGCCAATCTCTCAATTTTTTGCGATCTTTCAACAATTGCACAAACTCTCCTTGATCTTGGTGGCAGTATAAATAGCATGTTCCAATCTTTCTAAATTCTCTCTATCCTCCGTTTGTTTGCATGTGTGGCAAACATAGGAACAATCGTTGCGACTGTCGTCTGCCAAAGAAACTCCGTAAAATTTCTCGACCAATGCTAGGGCAGGACGCCTGTTGCCTTTCACAGTATCATCAACTAGCAAGCACCGCGCCGGTCTTTACTTAGCTGCAGTACAGTAGCTCGAGGTTTTGCCTGGGTATTTGGGTCGGATGGTTTTTTTCGTTATCTCACTCAATTTAGTTTAAATATCAAAATGTCAAAAGCAAATCAGGCCTAAAAGAGTTTTTACTTCCTGGGATTAGAGATAACTTAGACACCATGGAATATACCAGTTATGTTTCAGTGAATGACTTTAGCATCACTTCTTGAATAAATGTTTTCAAGTGATAAATAACTGACATCACTGTCCTTATATAGGTTTTAAACAACATGTATGGTTACATGTTTACATAAAGTAGGATGTATCTGTGTGTGTTGTGTGTGTCTTTGTATTTATTTATTTATTTATTTATTTATTTATTTATTTGAACAAATACAATCACCCTTACACAGCAGTAAATAATGACAGACACCATATTTGATTAAGATCTCTTTCAATCTTTATTTTTTGCCAACTATCAAGAAACTTAATTTAAAATGAACTTTTATGTTATTAAACATGGTTTTATAATACTTTTAATACATCGAAACAAGTAAAGTTTAACATTCTTTATAACTTTAATTTTCCTTTTCCATCCAGAAAAGTATTTAAAAAGACATTTATGTTTGTAAAGATTCATTGATTTGATTGTTTTGAATATGATTGTTTAATTAAATTTATCTTCTAAACTTTCTGAATTAATTTTACAATCAAATATTTCTTCAGGTATGTCATAATATTTTTCAATTAAATTTTATATCTACAATTTCTCAATTAATCTTTCCATTAAATTCTTGTTGTCTTCATGCATTTGTTTAATTAGAGAAAACATCTGATTATTATTATCACTGATGAATTCCTTGACCTCATCAATCATTCGGCGTTTCTTTCTCTTGGTTGGAGTTTCATCTGTAGCATCTACGCTTGTTCCACTGTTACCCTCTACAGCACTTCTTCTGTTGTTGTTGTTGTTGTTGTTGTTGCTGGTTTCTGGGTTGTTATCTTCAGATGCAGTAGTTCCCGCAGTGTATCGAGGAGTAACTGTCGGGTCGTTACCCATCACTCCAGCCATTGCGTCTTCGAAGGCAAAGTGCCTTCTTTCAGATCCTGTCTTTGAGCTGTATTGTACATGATTCCGATATGCCCTCTTTAAATGCTTCCACTTGTCCTGACATTTCTCCCAGGTCGTTGACATACCACATCTCTCTCTTACTTTGGTGCATATTTCGACCCAAACAGGTCTTTTCTTGTTTGCGTTGGTCAACTTTGCCCATTCTTCTTTTACAATATCAATGAGGCACTTTGTTCTTTCTTCAGTCCACTCCACTCTCAAGGAATCTTCTGGTGGGTCATCCAACACTGCTGATTCAAGCGTATCAGTAGTTGCTGTATTTGCCACTGTATTGATTCCTGCTGTATGATTTGATGCTGTTGTTGCAGATGATGATGATGATGATGATGATGTTGTTGTTGTTGTTGTTGTTGTTGTTGTTGTTGTTGTTGATGATGATGATGTAGTTGTTGCTGTCGATGTTGCTGAAGTTGATTGGAGTGGTTGTGGTTGTGGTGGTGGTGATGGTGATGGTGATGCTTGTGGAAGAGGAGGAGGAGGTGGTGGTGGTGGTAGTGACGGTGAGGATAAATCTGATGTGGATGGTGGAGGTACTACAGGTTTCTTGTTTAGTTTGATGCGAACTGGAGTTTCACTTACTGTGTCCGGCATCGTCTTCATGACTGAAAGAATTAAATCAGGGTCTAGAAAAAATAAAGCAAATCAGTAATTAGATTTTCTTGTACATTTAAGCAATCATACTGAACAGAAATGAAATTTGATATACATGGATGAAACTGATGGGCATGAACTCATGTTTGCTGATATGTTTGTTTCTCCAACTAGTTTGTCTTAATGTTTTATTATTTATCTTTATTCAAACCCCTAATAGTAATTTAATTTACAAAAAGATCTTTATGGGGTATAAAAAATCTAACCAACTTAATTTTTGCATCAAAATTTGCAAATACCTAGAAATGACAATAAATAAATAAAAGGGAGATAAAGAACAACAATCCTACTATGAATAGTTTTGTGAACTTGATGACAGGTCATAAATGATATAAATATACAAATCTCTTTGATCCAAAAAAATAAAAAAAGTTTGATGACAAGTGTGAAATGACGACTGACATAGCTCTCTGTTAACTTTTTAGGGCACCCTCAGTAAAAATTGTGAGTTGCGGCAGCAACGCTACACTCCATTCAAAATGTAGACGGTATCCACAGTATAGTGAGCGTGTCTAAACTGAATTTATATTTTGAGACAAAAGTCAGGGCTCTCCAAATACATAGACGGACCTTTGTGAAAAGAGACAGACTGAGTCGGTGGATGCGATTTAGACAATGAATTGCAAGAAAACTTGTTGAGCGAATATAGATTGTGAACAATTCATTGAAGTTCCTTGAGCGAAACCATTTTTTTCACAAGAAGCAAAACCTAGGAAAAAAAGTGCGTCAAGCCAATTTTTGATGTGTATAGCTTCCCTAATCATCTCATGTAAATTCGGCCACCTCATCAAAAAAAAAATAAATAAATAAATAGATAAATAAATAAAATGAAAAATAAATCAATCCAGCTCAAAGCAAACCTGCATTTGTAAAAAATTCTTTCGCATACTTTAAATTTTGTACAGAAATTATCGTTCAGCTCCTTTCGAAAATCTCACCAAGCTCTAAAACATGGATATTTACCAGCATTTATTGCAAAATTAAAAGTAAGAGTAATATTTACTATGTACTGGAACATTATAAATTTAACTTAAAAAAAAATTTTAACCAAAATATTTTATTAACCCTAAAAATACTTGCATAATAATATCCGACCGCGTACTAAGCTTATCAAATCAATGTTATCGTAATGTTCGACGACGTGAAAGTAGAAAAAAATCAATAAATTTTGAAAAAAAATAAATAAAACAAATGCACATCTTATATATCTGTAAAACTCACTTTCAGAAATTGTTGAATAGTCTTCTTCCCCAATAACAAATGAGATTTTTCGATTTTCATACTGCGCGGTAAAGTTTATGTCTCTGTCGTTCGCCATTGTCAATACTATGACCCCTGACCTTCCTAACTTTGCTCTACTGTCGTCCCAGGGCAGAGAAAGGCTTGCCCGGGGTTCTCTAATTCTGACGTCACGACATAATCGAACGGCGCTCGAGCAACTCCGGAGAAGCTCGGGCTTGCCCGGGCAGGATAATCGAAAGCACATTCGCAAGACCGCGGATGTTTCCGAACTTTGACCTTTGAACCGATAAAATTATTAAATCTCACTGGGTTCATTTTACTCTTTTGAGCAAAAAAATGTGTTCCTACGAAGGCAAAATGGCGACTGTAATTTAATCGTAATAATTTATCGCAACAAACGAAAGAAATAGGTACGTTTAGGCTATTTTTCAACTTCCGGACCGGAGGAAATATACAACTACCAAACGTACCGGGGTCACGTTGGAATTGTTTACACGTGTGCGTGCGTATCAAGGAGAAGCAATATGTTTTAACAACTGTGCTTCTTTCGTTGATACAGGATCAGATCACTGATACGGCAATCGGTAGGTTGTGGCAGATATTCACAGATCGATCACGCTTTCGAAGGGCTATTCGGCTAAGCTTCACTTTAATAACTTGACATCCGGACGCCGTTTGGCCAATTGCTACACGTACGGGTATGGGTGGCCTTGGTTGATAGACGTAAAAAATACCATTACTGCACCCACAGGTGCTTAAATCAACCAGTGATCGCGAAGCCTCCTGTAAACGTACTATTTATGTACGTTTACAGGATCACTGGTTGATTTAAGCACCTGTGACTGCACCCGTCAGAAAATTAACCCTCATAGTGATACTGTAGATATGTCAGTACCAAAACCACTACTTTTGATAAATAACCTACAAAATAATAGCCCCACAGCCCCAAAACTCGACTTTCAAACGGGTAGTAACACACGGAGTTAAGGAATTATTAGTCATAGCGAGAGTGTTAAAACATCAATAAATTTATGATTATGTGTACTGTTGGAAAAAATTTCATATTTCTATCATTAATGTATACTTACAAAAATACCTTACTGCACTCAAATCCTGAATGATGATCAGTATTTATGCAAAATTCTCACAGTTGTAGTACAGACCATGTTATCAATAAATTTATAATTATGAATATTTTTGATAAAAATTAATATTTCTGTCATCATTGTGTACTCAGAAAAGTACCCAACTAGAATCCTGAATGATTATCAGTATTTATGCCAAATTCACTAAGTAGCACAGACCGTAAGATGTATAGTCAATGTAGTTACAGCTGTAGCATTGCACAGTAACTTGGTGCGCGATTACAGTACTGCCTCAGCCGTCACTCAAAACAGTAAATAATAGCAAGGAGGCCGACTCAGACCATTCAAGCAGTGGACAGGCATTCAAGTAACTCACGTTTTCTTCACTGCTGCTTCTTAATTTCCAAAATTTCTACCCCATTGCGGTAGGTTAATACACATATGTCAGGCACTGAACCAACCTTGTTTTAGACCCTCGGCCATTCGACATGTAAAGCCTGGGCCATTGAGAAATGATGCGTTGTTGAGAATCCAGGCCATTTTCAACTCATTCACATCTTCAGGGCAAAATATCTAATTTGCATTTGTGTTAATAGATTTAAAATTCTGATGTCACACCTGCATGATGTCCGTGAGGACTGGGTTGAACATTAATATTAGCAATAACCCAATGACAATGGCCATTATAACCGCTGAATTGTGTAGCCAATTGGCACCCCAGACCTCCTGGCCTAGTGAATGCTATTGTTTAGTCCACCCTTCACCGACGTCATGCAAGTGTGACGTGCTAATTTTGAATCTGTTGATATTTATTAATGTTGGAGAAATTTTGGAAATCAGGAAGCAGCAGTGAAGAAAACGTGAATGTTTGATTCTCGGATTGTCTAAAACATGAAATTTTTAATTCTCTGCAGGACAAAAGGCATAATATTTACACCCTCAAGATGGTTAAAACAAGATCACAGCGCTCAAAGTCAACAATCAAAACACCATCTCCAGGACCATTACCAGCAAGGAAAGTGAAAAGATTAGCTGTTGTGTTATCTGACTGTCAGGATGTTGCCGTGGCAACAGCAGAGAATCAAAATATTTCTGCATCAGATGAAGTGGAAGAAAAGCATATTGAGGAAGATACTTTGAAAAAGACTCAAGAAGTAAAATCAGACGAAGAAGAAGAACTCTCTGAAGATGTGAAATCAAATGACAGTGACGATGATGACAAAATTAATGATGAAAAATTGGTTTTATGTATTGAGGAGACGGATCTTGATGAAAGTGATCACAATGATGTGATTAATTCTGATCAACAAAGAGAGGACAAGTCATCAGTTTCTGAAGAGATATTAAATAAATCTGAGTAAGTTGAAATCATAGATCATACATTACTTTACATTGGGGCAGGCATATGAATAACTATTCAACGTTAAATTCTCTTCATGACAAGACAGATCCGTGCTTCATTACTTGTATTTTAGGACAGTAGCACGATCATGAGGGACAGATATTTGGACTCTGAAATATTTACAATTCTTTTCTGATTTATCCTTTGTTGTGTGACATTTTAAAATCTCAGAGTAAAAAAGCTGCACTGTTTCAGTTGTTTTGAAAATCAAAAATTATATTTTTCACAATAGACTTAACACAGGGATGAAAACAATTTTGAATTTCAAATACAACTGTATCAGGAAATGTTAGATAATTTGTTTATCTAGTAGCAAAATTGGCATTGTGATTCCTTCATATTGAATGAATGATCGATTGATTTTTTCCCTGATAATATTTTTCCAGAATTGACTCCAGTGTAGCCGTGGAAAGCAATTCTGATGATGAAGCTCCGGAAGATGTATCATTTGATCAAAGTAGACAAAAAGCTTTGGATCAGATTTCTCAAGTCCTAGAGCAAGCAAAACAGTAAGTGTAGCAGTGTTAATTCGAGACAAAGTTTAGCCTAGTAATTGTTTAATCAATCACCAAAAAACACAACATTTTTACTTGCATGAAATGAATGAGAAGAAGATTGTGCACAGGAGAACGTATGCAATCAAGTTGAGATAAGTTTATAAAGTGTAAGGTGAAACATTACATTTGCCGGGCTTTAATGACATGGTGCGTATCATGGCACATTAACACCTAATGGATCCAAATACGATATTGGACAATGGTGAACCAGCAAGTCAATTACAAATTGGAGTCAGGGTTCGCGCTAACGTTCGCCACTGTCGCAAATTGCGAATAAATGTCCGATGTGGCGAAAAAAATTGCTACGCCTTCGCCACGCGTGGCGAAAGCTCGTGACGGGGTGCCGTGGTGGGATCATTGACCCAAGACGTGCGCGTTGTCTTCGAAAGTCACGTCAGTCCTGCGATCCCAGCCACACCGATTCCCGAACGACCAAGAATTTCGACATGCGGGTGTTCATCATTGTGATCGATCCAAAATATGTACTGGATTATTTATGTAGCCAACTATTCTAACAACTAGTCGTTTTTTAAATAAGTGTACGTTATTTTCTGCAATCCAAATTTTCCAGCATAAACGCTGCAAGCATCGTACGAAACATTTGACCACGTACGTCGCGTCAGGATGCAAGCATGAAGGGTATATTTGAGTTAACACGGCCAGCATAGCAGCACAACGTTTAACCAGCGTGCACCTTCGTTAATCACGACGGTTCAGTCACTTTTAACGTATCAAAATAATCCTTAGATTGGTGAGATTATCGAAATATTCAGTCATTCAAATATCTAGCCTTTTGAACAAAATAATTTGATGCTCTGTCGTACGTCGAGCGATGATCGACGGCGATTTCCTGAGCATGCAACTGACAAACTTGAACTTGAAGTGATGGCGTTGTAGTTTGACCAGAGCTAAAATGAGCATGCGCAAAAAAGTTTCAAGATCCCCAGTTTGTATACTCCGGTCCGTGTACGGGTTGGGTAGTTTCGAGACACCCAAACAATGCAAATACGTTACGAATGCACGGTACGATGCGGCTTGCGGGCAGCGACAAAATAGTTTATTGATTGTTCTCAGCTGGGAAAGAAACTAAGTTTAAAATAGCGTCTAATTTACAAAAAAAAAAGAAATAAGCAAACCACCGAGAAGAGAACAAAGACAGACGAACCACGGTCTAGACCATGGTTGAACAAATTACAGCAAGGTTTTTGTCTGTGCATGGAAGTATAAAATGTGAGACTGCAGATGAGTCGGTTGATCCTAGATTTGTCGTATTGACGATTTGCTCTTTTGATTTTTCACTGAGTTTGCGAATTTAATTAATTTTCAAAACCTTAATTCTCAAAACCTAAGCAATTTTTTCATACCAATAGTTTTCTTTGATACTTTATGGACAAGGCTAGCTTTGCATAGTCAGGCAATCACTGTAATTTTATCCAGATCACCAAATATTGGTATATACAGCAGTTTTTAAATCATGTAAAAAATAAAAAAGAGGAACAGTCATGGCCAATTATTAGACTTTGGTAATTTTTTTCATGACATGTTGAGCAATTTTTGTTCCAAGAACTCTCTTTGTTGTTTGTGTCATAATAAAAGTTAAAAATAAACAGAAATTTGTTTGTACCTGTCTATAAAGAGAGGGGTCAATTTATTCACCAGCACTCATGAAATATAGATCTGAACGGAGTTAAGACCAATTTTTGTTTAATACATATTTTTCAATTGAAGGACAGACAACTTTCACAAAGGACCTGGAGTTTTACTGCCCTCCTGGTCATTATTATCTGTAGCTATAAAATTAGCAGAAAACGTGCCCAGCAGTTTATCTGTCGAGGAATCCTTAAAGTGTATGTACAACAGCCCTGGCCCAACATGTGGATAATAAAGTATAAACGTTATTGAAAATAGGGTTTGTGCAATTTGTATGTGAAATTGATTTGTTTGGTGTAGCTAATAAACGTTGCTTATGGCTAAAAAATTGATCATTTTAGCCACAATAACAGACTGTGGCTACAATGAAAAAATTCCTAGCGCCAACACTTGGAGTATTAATTGATGAGCAAGGACTATTGCCAGTCATTGTATCAGGCATTACAAGATGTAAGTTTGTGTATCTTTATTAAAACAGAGGGGTCATCAGAACTCTGCAACTTTCTTGTTTACAAACAATGTATTTCATATGTAGATGCATCATGTCAACATAGCTGCAAAATTAAATTTTACAATGTAAATTATGTACATATGTTTTAACTTTCATCAATCACCTACATACCTTGGATATATTATGTGAGCTATTATGAGCTATCAGCAAATTAGCCATCAATGTTTTCTACTAAAGCCTAACTCTACTCTTCCATCATAAATATGGCAAGGCTTAGGAAGAAACCATGCCCACACTGAATTTGTCAAACCAAGGCAATCCTAGGGAGTCAATTTGTTTCAAAAGCTATGGAAGGGCTCCCTAAGACAGCTTTGTTGTTTACATTATGAAGATTTAGCTCAGTATTCTTCAGGTTCACTGTAAATACTGGCCAGTTGACTTGTGTAATAGTTTCTTCTGCACAAACAGTAACTGACATCAGTATATTTCACAACATTCAGCAGATCTGCTGTAATTACTTAATTTTCAGGAGAAGTGTTTTTGTTCTCTACCAGGTGTTAGGATTGTCAGCTATTGACATCAATGTTTCAACTTTTACTGTCCACAGGAAGAAAAATAAGCTGAAGGAAAAGAGGAAAGCACGAGATGAATTTTTCACACAGCAGAAAAAGAAGAAACGAGAGAATGTCAGGTTGTCGTCAGATTTCATCAAGGAAATCACACAGGAAGAAGAAATGTAAGCCAAGATATACTGTTATACAACCCACTAATTGTCAGAGTACCTCACCCTGTAATTAGGCATCGGTTTGCTGGACAATAGTATGTTTGAATGTAGTATTGAAAGAGCTGCGTACACGAGAGAAATTGATGTGATGCAGCAATCAGTACAATTATTTGAACCCTGGATTTGAACACTGTTTGTACATTTTTATAGGGCCAAGGAACAAGATGTTTGGACAAAGACAGAAGCAAAAGGAACACATGTTCATTTCCATGATGATGATGATGAAGATGACACTGTTGAGAAAGATGTTGATACCAGGGTGCAGGAGGAGACAGAGAAGTTAGGCGTCGAAGTGGTGACACTTCCAAAGTTAATTCAGAAACCGAACGCCAAGTCTCAGGCTGCTTTTGACTTCTTGAAAACACAGTTGTATGGATCAAGAATACAGAGACAGTCAGGTACATGTAATCTCTGATAGACAAAACATTTCTGATTGATATGAAATGGAACAAGTGTTGAAAAGACTGTGATAGCATTGTCAGTATGTGAGAATACGTGAGAAAGAGTCGAAGTGGTAAGCGCCTTGAAAGGGAAAGACTTAAAGTTTTGCTCAAACTTTCCTCAAGGAAATTTTCAACCATTCTCTTACCAAATCATGTATGAAAAAATAGGGGTCAGATACTAGAGAAACAAATTTACCGTTTACCGATATTTGAAATTCAAAATGGCAGCCATCTCTGTGTTAACTAAACTTTATGTGAAAAATTACAATGGTGTAAATTTTTCTTACTCCAAAAGGTATAAAATGAGCCCCCACAAGAGGTAGACCAGAAAAGTACTGTAAAAATATCACTCTTCAATGCATATTCTACTGTCAATGCTATTTGTTTTATTTATTCTTTTTTGAAATTTTTCTCAGTGAATGACTCGCGTGCCCAAGTGCAGAAGCAGAAAGGTATGCCTGCATTCAAGTTTTTAACAGGACGAGGTAAGTCCCGCTATTTGGTCATGTATTACTTTACTGTCTTTCTACCAGTTCTTATCACTGTCAGTACACTGCATCAACTGCTGACAACACTCAACATAGAGACCGAAATACAAATAAATACCAGCTTCTTTTGTGCTCTGGTAAAATGAAATCACAGCGTAGTGAGTGCATATGTTTGCCCTGGCTGTAAAATTTATTAGAAAGAGGATAATGACATCAAAATCCCCCAGTATTGTAGTAATATGCCCTTTTGGTGTACAGCTCTTGTCGAAAGAACATTTTTCATAATTATTATTTTAGATATAACCAGCTTCCTCCGCAACAACTGCTCTTTGTTAATTGTTTTGGGGAAAAGACTGGGATAATCCCTAGTGTTCCTTGGATAGTTGCAGTTCTTAATTTCAACTTTTATTCCTGACAATGATTAGGTATTTAATACCTCTCAGATGCAATACTATCATTTCAACTTTACAAGTTGAAATTTAATAGAACTGCTCCATTCAACAACCATCATTCTGTCACAAAAGTCAGCAGGGTTTCTCATATTTTCCGTTTTTAGCACACGATAAGAAGAAGAAAACAAAATCCAAGAAACACAGAAGAACCTGGTCTTCTTTGACCTGAAGATAGCTGTTCAATTCTACCTTACAAAAGAATTGTCAATAAGCATTTGCCTGTCATCGCAGAATGCAGACTTGGAAGGAACAAGCTACAAACCACAAACTGAAGTATTTTGCCTATAAACAACAGTCAACTTATTCACTTTAACCTTTGACCCAGTCTCCCTTTGTGTCTGTCAAATATTTGTGATTGAAAAGGTGGAGACTTGGGAGTGCTTAAACCCTTTTACCCCCCATTTTCTTCTCTAGAGGTCCAGCTTTATCATAGAAAACAATAGGACTGGCTCAAACCACGGTGGTGAAAGGGTTTAAAGGTTTATGATTGCACCAAATCTGTTTGTAACAGGCTTGTGTGGATGGTTATAGTCCATGTTCATTTCCCTGTCCCTCAATTCATTGATCCATTAATTGTAAGCTTGTCTGATGTATCTTGACATCCCTGTACTGTACACAGCTATTAAGAGATGTTTTTACTCTTTGTAAAGGAAGGCCCCAAACAATTTTTGCTGGTCCTTGAGATTCAGCAAAAGTGATGCGAAGACACGGTTTTCTATTTTTTTTTTTTTTATTCCTAACAATGCTGGTTTGGCACTATTAATGCAACAGTTACTGTTTTTTATCACTGGCTGCATAATACTTCCTTTTTCTTTTTAACATTTTTTCGGACATGCAAACAGGGATATCAAGTATAGCTGCACTGATGAGTATGTAACAAAAAAGACATAACATGCAGGTTCTGTAATGACGCCCATGATGACCAGAAAAAAGCTTTTCTTTTTGGCCTAATCATATGCTATTTTTATGGTTTGAGAGAATTATTGGCGACACAATTTTAGCTTAAGATAGAATCAATAAAGACAGAACATCTTACATATACGTTGTCAATGTCAAGGAATGGACCAATACTTTTGTACCACTGTGGTTAAATATCTCCATTTTCATTACTTTTGCAAAGTTACTTTTCAATTTCAAACATGGAGGTTTTACTTAGCATATCGTTCTTTGGCAAACTGGAGTGATATTTGATAAAGTGCGCCCTCTATAAACTTCATAACTTTCAGTGCATGAGCAGGCTACATCCCATGAAAGAACATGATGTTTTCAGCTATTTTATTTCATTACTCTTCAACACTCACACAACCAAACAGAAGACAAACATAATTATCGCACATCATTACAAAACATCAAAAGTCAATTTTTTTCATTGTAAGCTTTATTTAGACACATCTGAATTGACTTGGTGTAAACTTGCAGAAAGACACCATACAAGAGACTACATGTTGAAAGTACATCATTTTACGTCTTGATTTAAATACTTTTTAAAAATTTACAAAAGATAAAAAACAGCACAGGATCAAGAATGCAAACTATAGGTTAAATCCCTAGAAAACAATGTACAAATTTTTGAAAACTACCCGGTATTAATAAGTCCATGATAATGCCCAAATACTGGTGCGGTACGATTGTAGCCCAGTGCAAAAATACATGGGCAAGGGCACATATAAATCTGTATGTTTCTACGTATGTTCGTAATTGGTTGGTTTGTGGCACCGTCACGTAATCTCTTGGGTGAACTGAGGCTGCAGAACACTGTGCATTCTATTCCAGAGCTGAGCTATTTGGAAGGCTGTATGGAGCTTGTGCACCAATTTCTGTGTGAAATTATGTGACAGACATGTGCTTTATACTGTTGAATAACATACAATTTACAATTTCTTGCACATTGAAAACTAGCCGTATATTATACATGACTCTACATAAATTTGCATACTCGCAGAAAAAACACCCTGATGATAGAAAATTCTTTGAGAAACTGACAGTATTGAATCTTACAGTCTCTACCATACCGTGGCACTGAAAATTATCAGCATTATTCAATAGCAGCATGTTGAGTTATTGAATTTGTAACAAAACGAAAATCATTGACAGAAACTATACTAAGATATTTTCGCACACAATTCATCTATGCAACACAAAAGTCATTAATTTAGAACCTAAAAAAGGACAGTAGTAGTTAGATTCTTCTGGCTGTATTAACATTTGATGTTCCTTTGGTGTGGCCAAGTATGTGTGCTTCAGCTGCCAGAGAAAATGATCTTGAAAATTGCGATGCAGCACACACTACTGAGAAAGCTTTAATGAGTGTTGTGCTGCACCCCCGCATGCAAGCTCATTAATTCTTGTGCACAGGCCTGTCATTTTGAACTCAAAAGTCAGAAAGTCAAACATGTAGAAAACTGATTAGCACCAGAAAATTCACTCCATAGAGTCTTTGCATGGCATCTAGCTCTTCTTGAGTATTTGGTAGATCAATAACCTGTCTAGTACTTGTTTTCAAAGGGGTCACCACCGAGTTTTGGATAGAGTATACTAAGTAGTTGGTCAATCTCCTGGAATGCCTGAAATTTTAAAAAAATGTACAGAAATACTCCCTTAGATGGTATCTTCAAGTGAAGAAATATCATTTCTATGATGAAAACATTCACAGGTTTTGGTATTATAACATTTTCATTTCTATCCTTGTTTGTCATTTAGAGGGCTGGCAGCTGAACTTTTGACGATTTTCTTCACTATCGATTTTCATGACAATTACAAGTTCTTGTTGTACATGTTGAAACGGTAACTACTATTCAGCTTGTCAACACAGTGTCTCCACAAGTAAAATTCACTGCATGTATAGTGCGTCCATTTGAATTCTGGTCCACATCAGAATTCACTTGTCAACAATAACAATGTAGTTAATGCAGTCGTGTACAGGCTACGTTAATAAGCTGAATAAAGTGTATCTCAAAATGCTTTGAGGGTAGAATAAGAAACTCTTGTTGACACTAAAAACGAAAAAAGTGGAAAAATTACTGGTATTCATAAAAGCAGTAATATAATATGTAGTATTTCTGAACAAAAAAGCTCTAGAATAATTGTATAGTTGGTTGTTCCCACTCACTTCACTTGTAGTCTGCGATGATATGCGAATGACAACTCCTTTTATATTGTCACCTTTGACCCCGTAAGAGAGACTACTAACACTGACCACTTTGGTACTATCGTACTTGTAACCTGTGGACAGAAACATTCGAATGAATCTGTATTTAAATATGTGAGTGAAAAATCACACTTTACTGTAATCTCTAAAGGTCCTAATGCCCTAACATAATACGTTATATTACCATGCCCTGCCCGTCGCATTTTTATTGGTCGAGCTGAACCACGTGACTGACCACAAATACACAGTAATGGTCTGTTGCCCGTGAATATGAATAATAAGATTAACAACTCAAAGTATCGTAACTTTACAGCTCAAACGTAAATCATAATCAATCACAAAATAAAATGGAGCACTTGTGGGCCAAGTTGAGATACTTTTTTTCTGAAAATATCTCCGGATTTGCCAATATTTTACAGCGCGCGTGACAGTGCGTCGCGTATTGCTCAGATCTGGGGCCCAGTTGTCGTTCGCTCCGAAAATTTTCGCAAATTTTGACAGTTTTCTCCGGTTCGTTGATAATATAATGGAAATAACAGACTCCTCTCTGACCATTAACGTTTATTTATGGGCGCGGGCTCGAGGAAAGCCAAATTAACGGGCTCGGCAAGCCTCGCCCGTTAATTTTTGGCTTTCCTCTCGCCCTTGCCCACAAATAAACGTTAATGGTCAGCGCGTCGCCCGTTATTTCTATAACAATGAGACACTGGTTTGTCTTTTACAGCTTGCAGCAGCATTATGTTTATTGGGTTTCATTTGATAATTTTGACTTCAGCTGAGTTTTCTTCAAAATTTGTTATACATTGGTTAAAATTCAACTATGAAAAACGCATGATTATATATACAAAGAAGCAAAACACAAACATGAATGTGCAGAAGACTTCCATGTGAAAAGAGCACTGTTTGAATTGCTCTGTTTGCGGTTATGGGTTTGTTACTGAACAGCTGTACATGCGAGACATCAGACACTGCTTTGATAAATGCGGACAAATTTTGTCAGTGTTGCATGCATGGCTGTTGTTGTGGCTTGTAGTCTGAGTCATAATATGTTTCTTATTTTCATTGTTACACATGCTGTCACCTATTCAGTAGTATTTGAGTTGTCCTTGCTTGCATAATTTTCAAATGTGTATTTAAAAAAGTTTATTTTTGCATGTAATGTTATTTGCAAAGGGCCTTATTCTTGTACAAGTGAGGGTGCAATCTGACAAGTGTAAATATTACTGTTTACCGTATGGTTTTCTTTTCCCATAGCGGGCAATGGCTTCTTCACAGATCGACTGTAACTGTGGACCCAACAGTACACACATGGCAACGACACAGAAACTACCCATGGCCTGCTTGATAGTCACTGTTGATTTATCAGCCATTGTTACAGAATCTCTAAAAACCAGGCTGTCTTCTAGATATATTGAATTTTGGCTTGAATATCTGTGAAGACAAAAAGCTGGTTAGAAACTATGCTGGACAATGCAATGCTGGTTATGAACAGGCTAAACAAGACATTTTAAATATTGTTTTGTGTTACAGTATAGTACAGGCTCAAAAACAGCCAACAAAGGCTATTCATGTAAAACAGGTCAACTTGGCAAGTGTGTGGGAAACTTTGTCAGCATGAAAGCATACTTTTGCTGTTTTTATTATCGAGCAAGGACAAAAGCCAGAAGGTTGGAAGTGAGTAAAGTTGCATCTTCTGTCCCTTTTAGGAAGCATGTCTTCATCCCAAGGTATATGCCCCTCATGAATTTACTTATTTGCTTACGTTCAACATTTTGGGATTATACCTGCTCGGCTGATTATCGATAACATTTTGAAATCATGATTGTCACAACAAATGAGACCTGTATACTGCTGTACTCTTTACTTAAAAAGGTGTAGTGTTTTTTCCCTGTATGAGAGCTCTGGTTGACAAGATCACCGAAGAAATGTGCAAAGTTCAGTATTTTTTGAAAACCTGACTATGCATTTCACAGGCCGTAAACTTGACGCTCCAACTGAATCCTCAGGAACTTCAGGAATAATGAAGTTATGTTAGGGCCATGAAATTCCTTTCCTACCTGTTTGAATACACTCACCCAGTAAACTGCCAATGCTCTCCATTGGCCATTCTACCAGCCGTCATCCAATCCAGTAAAATCAGATTGGAATTCCTGGATAAATGAATAACCTGTGAGATACATGTACATAAATATATAGGAGAAATATATCAAATAACACAAGGTGGAAAGTTTGTGAAGTTGAACCTTAACCTCAATGAAAAAATCCTACAGGTCAAAGCTACATTTATGACCATAAAAATATAGATTTATCAGTTGGACCACTATATTATAGGATGTGGATAGCAAGAATTAGGAAAAGCAAACTTTTGTGTTTCAGGGTTTTATCATGTATTTTTTCCAGAGTTGAGAGCAAACTGAAGCATTTTGTCTAAACTTTCATAGTTTTTGACTTTCAAATCACATGAATATCTATTTTCCACTGCAGCAAGTTTGACAGCAAAATTCACGTTTTCCTCAGTAGATTTTTGTACTTGAAAGGACACAATTGTAATCTCAATTGGTATAAAAACATATCCACTTGCCTGAGTTTGTTGATATCTTGCATTGGCAAAGCACACAACAGGATCTGGTAGGATGGCTAAGAAGCCTTCAGATTCGACCTTGGCATTGAATGTCTGTCTGCTTGTTAGTCTGTCAGATTTGTAAACCTGAAAAATTGATAAGCAGGATTATAAAGTAAAATGATGGTAGTAAGAGAATTTTCACCAGATTCAACTGATATCATCAACAAATTGCTCCAAGCCACAACTTCACGTGTTCTCCTGCCAAGTTCATTTCACCATCAGGTGACTAAAACTCTAGTGAAGCACAACATGTCCCTTACGGTGCATTTTAACAAAATATTGAACCTTTGAGGGCCCTGGAAACATAACTATAGTGAACACAATTTTTACAGACTAAAGCTGCTGTAGCAGACCAGCTAAGTGGGTGAAAATACATAGACTTGGCTCCATACTGCCTTTTACTGACTTTGCAGATAGAGAAGTGATACTGTCTGGCAGGGAAAGGGTTAAACAAATTACGTTTCCCAAGGCTTGTAATATATGTGACCTTGAATCCTATCATGTGTTATCCCTTTTTCCACTACTATGGTTTGGCCCAGCCCCATTATTTAATGTTGATTGTGGACCTGTTCACAAGGGATTGGGGTGGAACAGGGTGATGGTTCCTCCCAATTTTCCTGTACAGAGACGTGACACTTTCATAAAAAATGATGTGACTCCATAAATTGTTGTTATGACAAAGGATTTACCAAAGTTGACTTGCAGATAGCAACAGAAGAACCTATATGGATTGGGGATCAGACAGTTCATATTGAAATACCTTTGTTGAGCCTTGTGTTGTTATGACGACACAACATCTTGTTCCTACGGTGATATTCAAATTTATATGATCTCCAGCAAGAAGTCCTCCTCCATAGGATATTGGATACAGCCACTTTGCATTTGATCTGCTAGCATACTTAGGGACCATCAACTTCAACTGGGAAAGAAAATTACAAAACTTGTCAATGTCTATTCAATGTGAAATTTAATCACATTTGTTGATAGTGAAACCAGACTGGAAGCCTTCCAGAAATACTCTTTTCTATACCAGGATCGATGCACCTTTTAAATCTTTCCTATTTCCTTGTCTATCTATATCCACAGAAAAATGCCACCATACTAGAACTTAACACCGTGCACTTTAATATGCAGACAAATGATACTACCAGTTGAATCTAAATTTGAGTGATGGGCTTTAACCGTATTCTAAAAATGTAAGTTTCTTACTGGGTAGGAATATTGCAAATGTGAAACATGTGCCTTCCTGTTTCCATGGCAGTCTACTTCTTCTTTATCAGTTCTGGGTTGAAAATTTGCAAACCCATTTGCTAGAGGGCGCTGTTCATCATGTTGGTATTGCCGATTGTCTTGACATTCTCTTGACAACGTTGGGGGTGCAGGCTTGAGGTCTATCATTCCTTGTGTTGTGGTTGATGAACTGAAATCATAATATTATGCAAAGGAAGTAAAACTTGTGACCAACTTACGAATTATATTTGCGGACTGAAAATTGTGGTGCATTGAAAGTCATTTAGCATTTTGAGACCTATAAGCTAACTACTAATTTGCATTTTCAAAGAATTATCCTAATTAGGGATATAATCTGACTTGATCAAAGTTGACAAAATTTTGGACTGATGATGATGATATAACATTCCTGAAAGTTGTTTTAGCACTTTGAGACAAACTAAGATATTGATGGCAGTTCTGGGACAGGACTCGGGCATTTGGAGTAAAACAGACTCTTGTTTTGTAGCTTTATATTTATAGAGGTCTTTAGTATTGAGATATCGACTGATTACAATAATTGGAAGGTTAATTTCCTGACAGGCAGTCAACAGGAAGTTACGGGCAGTAATTAGTAGGACTGATAACACTTGCTATATAAAGTGGTGATACAATGACAGCAGTCAAAGAAATTTAGTACTTTCATTTCAGCTCATTACATATTTCTATGAATAGCTTTTGGAATTAATCTATGGTGAATATTTTTTGTGGTGTAGATCACAACGATTTCAATAAAGTTTCAAACTTGTGGCAAAAGTTTCAATTTAAAGACAAACTTAATATATACTGAAACATGGAAGCATTTTCAGTTCATTTCTGATTGAACATTATGATCAAGATCCTGCTTGGGATATATAGGATTGTAGTACAGCAATATTTGGTATACCGACAAAGAGTGCTTTGCATTTTCAACCGTAAATATGTGCATTCATCTTGCGTCTTCAACGGTGGTCATGCATAAACTGCAGATTTTAGTCAAAACTGGTACACCCCCTGACAACAATAAAATGTTGGTTCCAATATTTTGGTCTGAACCATCTGAATAACACTGTACAGCCGACACAGATTGGATCTACACCAATGCCTCCTGCAGCAGGCCTGAACTTTGATGCAGAGCAGCCTAGTTTGTTACTGCAATAATTGTAGCCTTGGTTGTCCATGGGGCTTGGGCTTCTGCCGTGTGGCTTGCTCCTTGCCCCTTGGTTCGGGCAAGGCGCGAGCCACACGACAGAAGCCCATGCCCCACGGCCACCCAAGGCTACAATTATTGCAGCTACCTAGTTTGAGGTTTTGCCTGGATGTTGTGGGTTGGGCGGCAATTTCAGTCCAACCCGCAAAAGCAAAACCTTGAATTACAGAGGACGACTGGAGATTAGTGGACACACCTTTGGTTCAATTCAGTTCCTAAAAAGGATTCTCTTGGGGGCTCTAAATAAAAGTGACTGTATAATTATGTATGAGTAGATTCCCTGGGTTACTGTCGATTAAATCCTTTTGTGTCCACTAATCTTAAGTATTGCCCTTGTGCAAGGTGTCTAGTCTTCTTGCTGCGATGGGTAGCCCTTCACTTCATCCGTTGTATCGTGTTGGACAGAAGCTACAGAATGCGACAGTCGACTGCAGTCGCCGCGCGCACGGGCGTTCTGTTGTGTGGGGTAGTTTGTAAAAGTGTAGTTTATGCTACGTTCCGACGTTCTGTTCCGTAGCCTTATCACCAAGGTGTGAAACAGAATTATCCGGCCTGCAAACAAAACTGCACGTTCCAGTCGAAAAATAAACATGATCCTTACCACAGGCTCTTGACTCAATGCAGGCGAACCGCAAGCCGTCACTGATGTAATAAAATACAAAAGCATCGATCGACCCAAATAAGCAAGTTGTGTTTGAGATAAAAGAGGGCAAAACCGTCTGTTGAAATTTACTCGGTCTCCGTGCATGGCTTCCCCTGTTGCTCTCATTTTCGTATTTTATTGCATCAGTGACGGCTAGCGGTTCACCTGCATTGAGCCAAGAGCCTGTGATTTCTACAGTCAGTTACCTCGTTCGACGTGCAAGGCTACGGAACAGAACGTCGGAGCGTAGCAGAAACTACACTTTTACAAACTACCCACTCAACAGAACGCCTGTGAGTCGCCGTGTACGCTACGCGCGGATAAAGTGCCACCCAAAGTAAACTGGAACTTTAACTTTAAGTTAATCATGGATGCTGCTGAGGCTTATGCTAAGAAGTGGGCTGCCCTCAAAGACAAAGACGTTGGATGTCTTTCGGACTGGTTTCGCACAGTCCGTGATAAGGTAAAATCTCGCATTTCACGTCTTCGTTCTTCACATACTGTCATCAACACTACATCTGCCTTTGATGACCCTTCTGTACGGGAATGTCTAGATGCTTTACATGATAAATATGTTGTTGTGCCTGCAGACAATAAAGCATCAAACAACATCATCTTTGTCTGCAAGCAATATTACATTCAATGTTTAAAGAACAAACTTCAGATTAACTCAGATGATGAGAGTAGCACAACATACTCTCTTTCAACCTTATCTGAAGAGGAAATATTGCAGAACCATTCAACAGTTTTGAGTGAATTTGGCATCAAGTTAGCGCAAGATGACAAGGTGACATATTACCTAATCTATATCGGATTCCTAAGATCCATAAGAATCCCTATAAACAATGTTTCATAGCTGGTTCCAGTAAGTGTACAACAAAACGCTTGTCACGTACTACTTTTAACCATCATTTTATCAACCATTAAATCTGGTTTGGTACGGTATTGTGACAAAGTTTATGAAACTAGTGGGGTCAATCAAATGTGGATATTAAAGAACTCCAAAAAATTGTTACATATTTTACAAAATAGCAAAAACATGTACAATTCAATCCACACATTTGATTTTTCAACGTTGTACACAACCATCCCACATAACAAACTTAAAGACAGGCGGGGTCCAGACACTTCGCACCAAAACCAGTTCGCCCCGCACAACTTCGTCCCAAAACCATTTCGCACGTCCAACGCCACTTCGCCCCAAGTACCACCTCGTACTAAAACCACATCGCTTACCGTATAGTTCCGTCAACTCGTCCTTAAACATCGATGTCATGATGTATCATAACGTTATTTTTACCTGCATCTTGGCTACCATGAACCATTTATTCTTCCATGAAACCGGGACCATATTAGAAAAAAGAAACACACAAACTACTAAATGGTACATTTCAGGTGCCGTGCACGGTATTGCACGATGCGATGTCATTTTCTTGAAATGTGTACAATTTCAAGATTTCAGTCCTGGGATGGTAGAAAGGTGATTAAAACTTCACTGGCAGTGGTTGGTTATTTTCAGCTTTTAACAGTTACCGATAAATTGGGGAGTTAAGTGGTGTTTTTGGGGGGGTCGCAATGGTTTTGGGCGACGTGATTTTTGGGGTGAAGACGTTTTGGTACGAGGTTGTTTTGGTGCGAAGTGTCCCTTTTTGGTGCGAAATGGTATGGGACGAGATGGTATGGTGCGAAGTGGTTTTGGTGCGAAGTGTCTGGGAACCAGACAGGCTATCATCAATGAATGTAATTATTGCACGTTTTCGTATTACAGAGATGAATGGTTGTTTTTCTTTCTCTGTATCGTTCACTTACATTTGTAACACATCTTGATGTACCATACCATACTCTCTGTTAGTATGTGTTGAGTAAATAAAGATTGATTGATTGATTGATCTCTTGTGAAGTAAGCCTTCTTTTACAAGAATGGTAGTCATAGGTATGAATACATTGCCATCAAGCGCAACTTGGGCTATTTCACCAACAACAGCGATGCCAAACTCAAATACAGTGATGTTGAGGTGATTCAAATGCTATAGTTCCTAATTGACAACATATTTATCAAGTTTGCTGGCATGACATTCAGGCAAACCATAGGCATTCCCATGGCACAAACTGCGCCCCACTTCTGGCAGACTAATTTTTGTATTTGTATGAAGCAGAGTTCATACAATCACTTCAGAAATATGGGTGTAAAAGGATTGCCAAGCGAGTTAACAACACCCACAGATATATCGATGATCTCATCAGTTTAAAACAATCCTGGTATATCCAATTATCTACACCACATCTACCCAGATGATTTAGAAATAAAAGAAACAACTGAAAGTGTGGACTTGGCTTCATACCTATGCCGTATTCTTTGAAATTAGACAAAATACACTATATACTAAGCTGTATGACAAAAGAGACGATTTCAGTTTTGAAATCATTAACTTTCCCTTTTGTCGAGCAATACACCATCATCTTCAGCTTATGGTGTGTATATTTCACAACTCCTTAAATACAGTAGAGCATGCAATTCATATGAAGACTTTCAAGTTAGACACAGCCTATTAGCTCAAAAGTTAGTGAGGCAAGGATTCTCAGAAAGTAGATTAGTGAAATCATTAAGAAGTTCTACGGTAGATACGGAGATGTTGTATCAAAATATGACCTGTCTGTTTCCCGAATGATGAGTGACAGCATACCAAATTTTGACTCACAAAAGTAAGGGGTGAACCATTTGATTTCTGGGGGGGGGGGGGGGATGGAGGAAATGGGTGGGGCAACAAATTTTTTTTTCCCATGACTGTGACAGCAAATTTTTTTTCTATTGTCAGTCCTGCATCAAATTATTTTTTCTGTATGCAGTGGCAAAGCAAATTTTTTTTCTCGCTTGCCAATTTTTAATACAATATGCTATACATACACGTTATTGGTTCACAACCGGATGTTTTAATAACTTGTTGTGTTCATGGTTCTGCTATTAAAATTTTATGTACAACAAATAACTAGTAAAAAACCAGACTGTCAAACTTGACCAGCTGTACTCAAGCTGTGTAGCAGACGTGGAAAAACTCAATAAGAAATCTTGCGTTATACCAAGAAAGTATGGTTTTCTACCACTCTCTACAAGCCAAGGTCAAGGCAGTTGTGCAAATGGTAAATGAGAAAATGGCCACCATATCAGCTGTGCATGAGAAATACAAAGAACTGTACGGAGCTAGCCAGCAGGCAGCAGCCAATAACAGGAGAGCTGCTAACGAAAAAAAAAAGAAGAAGAAAAGAGCTGCAATATCAGCATCACTCAATACCAATCCACATGTCAAGGCAAAGTGCCGAAGAGAGATGGCAAAGGACATCCACTCAACTGACATTGTCACTTTATTCAACAGACAAGAAAGGGGAGACAAAGGTAGTCATATCAGCAGATTATTTTGAGTGATGACTTTGTTTATGTTGGAGTAATATAAAAATGCATATAACAATCACCAATATTAACGCTTTTGTCCCTTTCCAAAGTGAGAAACCTTTTAATCAAACACAAAACTACTGCAGACAATTTTTTAAAAAAATAACAATTTTCCTTTCTTTCAATTTTCCTTTCTTACAGGTGCTCAGCAGGTACCTGCATGTACCTAAACCAAAAAGATATGGGATCTGCCTACTGTCATCCATGAAGCCACTGCCATAGTCTCCAGTAGAGTAATAGTAGCCTGGTTAAACCAGACGGCTGATCTGTTCCATCCACTGAACAGATCAGCCGTCTGGTTAAACCAGGCTGATAGTGACTAGTATAGAAGTGTAGTGATCATACAGTTGTGAAAGTCAGTACTACCGTATAGCTGTGTTTTATATAAAATCAGTACTGTCAACTTCTCAGGAAAGAAGTCATGTTTTACAAAAGTTGTGTTTGTATTTCATTATTTGTTATTGTATTTTCATTGCAAGGAAAGACATATATTTTGAGAATAATATATTGCTTTTAAAAGTAGTTCATTGAATCGTGTCGTTTGTTTTAAATTTTCAGTAGATACAGATCACAGCAAGTCCAATGGTTCCCCTTTTAATACTGACTGTGTCAATGCTTTATTGCAACATATTTAAAACACTGTCATCACAATGAAACTTTGAACATTGTGTAGTATTGAAGTTTATTTATATGCCAGATTTTTTACATCAGGATTCACTCTAAAATATTGAAAATATTAGTGCCGCCGTAGGCGGCCGCCCTCCAGCATTTTTTTAAAAATCAGTCCCAAACTTTGGTGATTTTAGCACATGGCGACAATTTTTTTTTTCTCTCCTGTCTGTTGGAACAATTTTTTTTTTCTCAAGCCATTGTTGGATCAAATTTTTTTTCCTGTCCTTCACCTGCCGACAATTTTTTTCCCCCAGATCCTCCATCCCCCCCAGAAATCAAATGGTTCTCCCCTAAGGGACGATTCAGAATTTACTTCCAGGGGGGGGGGGTGGAGGATTTTCAGGGGGGGGGCCACCCATTTTTCCCAAGAAAATTTAGGGGGGGGGCAGACAAAAATACCACAATCTTTTAGGGGGGGCCAAGGAAAAAAAACATCAATTCAATATTTGCCCAGAATTTCTGATCTCTACAAAAGAGAACCATAGACGCTACCTGGGTGACAGATAAACTCAACATGTTTAAACTCCTTTAGCTGCCAAATTCGGTAATATTCACAGTGGTTTTGTTTTATGCATCTACTGCAGTATCTTGTTCTCCTCCCTGAAGCATCATGAAATGTCCAGTATTTAGCATGTCAACACAAACCATACAGTGAACAGTCAGGGTTGTTTTTGTTGAAAAGAGATCTCGGATCAAGTCCAGACTAGAATTCATTTATCAACAATAACAATGGTCATTTATGTTCACACTGGTATGTTGCTAAATACAGCATTGGGTGTTCTATGTAGTGATACTAGAATATCAAACAAATGCTGATACACAGAGATGAACATTGAACAAATGCTAAAAATTACAGCAAATGTCTTTTTAAGGTTGGGTTTACCTTGTAGCTTGTAAAGCAGTTGAAAGTTGTATGATAAAGAAGTGTTAATTTATGCAAATCACCCGATTTCTTGGCTTCTTTTGCCTCCCAATTTCAAAATTTCCAAAGAATTTAACTCCACTCCGGCTGGGTCAAATTTTCTGAAATTTCACATTATGTTTTTTACATGCTATATAACACAACGACTATCAATTGGTTTTGTTTGGCAATAAAGCTCTTACATTTTTAATAAGAGGCATTTTGAATAAGAGGCATTTTAATTTTGCTGATCATGATTTTAATCAATTATTAGTGTGTCAGTCTTTAAACCCCTACAATTTTAAAATGAGGATGGATAATGCCAAATAAAATAGTTGTTTTTTTCTACATATACTCTCCTTTCAAGTGAAATATTACATTTCAGAAAATACTGTCCAGTTTTTGACTTAAATTAATTTTTATCATTAATACCAAAATTGAGGTTTTTTACCCCAAATATACACCCACTTCATCCTTTGAGTAAACTACTGCTACCATACTAAACTTTAGAGTCTCTGCTTTTTGAAAGTATATGGTATGAGGGGGTTTCCTTGTCATCTTTGATGAGAAATATTGCTTTGAAAAAAACTGTATTGGCAACATGCAGCTCCACCTTAATTCAAAACAAAACGACTTGCTACTCTGCCACTTCTTAAAGTAACATGGTCACGTTGGTTCTCTGGGATTTTGTCAGTGTCAGTGTCTGTGTCACTATCATATTCAGAACCAACACAATCATCATCACTCTCAATGACTCCATTGACAGAGGTTTCCAATTCAGAGTCACTGCTATCTGACTCTGACTCATCTGTGACATAAGTTGTTACAATATCTTTCCCTGACAGTTTTCTTAAATTGAATGAAGGTTGTGCATGTATATGTGTGGTTATAATTTGAACTTTTTCAGCTTTCAATTTTTTTTGTTTTGGTAATTTATGTTTATCAAGGTATTTTTTTAATTCTTTTACGTTTAAATTTTGAAGGTTCCCACTCAAGAGCAACTTTAACCAGTCATAGTCCTCGTATTTTTTATCCTCTCTTCTTTTCTGCTCCTTTTTTCTATGTTTCATTCTCATCAATTTTACCCTTTCTAAATTTTTTAAATGTTTTACATAACTTTTACAGTGCTGAAATCTACTATAAACTTTTTGAAAATAAATTTATGGCCTTCTCATCTTCAAGTTGCTTTTCAGCGAATAGTTTTTTAATTTTTAAAATAAAAATATTATGTATTACTGTCAAAAATATATGGTGATAAATTTACAAAAGGGTTGATTTTCCAATAATGCTGTATGGGCATCCAGAAGATTATGTGGCACTGCATCAATGCTACGGTGTCGGATTGTTGAAATATTGTGTACACAAGAAATTTGCTGTAGTCCAAGAAGTGATCTCAATGTGTATGAGGCTAGGAGAAATCTGGATAGGCTTACACATTGTGTATTGATGCTAATACTTTTGTGTCCCATTCATTCTGATATGTATAATCAAAGATTTCACAGTGGCGGCTGGCAGAAAAGGCAAAAAAACAAATTAACATGTATTGTTTCGTGTCATCTGAAAACATGTGCATTACGACTATTTTAAATTAAAGTTTTTAAAAAAATTTGAAATATGAATGCTCTGTCAATTTTGAAAAATACTGCTGACAAAATGTGAACTTTGACTTACACAGGGTAATCTGCATTTTAATATGAACATTGGATTGTGAATGGAATGAGCAGAATAACATGTGAATTCATGTTTTGGATAAGGTGTTTTGTTCAAGAAATGTTCTAAAATATTCCTCAGCATTGTTGCTTTCAGTGGCAGCTACTTGGTTTTATGACAACCAAATTAGAAAAAAAGAGAAAATAAAAGATTGAATTCACAATAAGTTTGGCTTCACCAATTTTAATTCCTAATGTTTAAAACTTTCACCGTGAGTCTGCAAATATTCAGCATCATCAAATGAAAATGTATGCTGAACGTGTGCATGTACATGTACATCTCACTTTCCAGAAATATCTGGATATCTGCAAATGATGTACCATTAAACTTCAAGATATATATCACTTTGCCAATTATCTGCTCCTCTGATTTTCTGTTCACTATTTCTAACTGACATCTTTGCTTGTCTTTGTGTGCATCATATATTTATCAGTGAGACATAACGAAAAAAGTATTCATATTTAGTAATTAACTTTTCTTCAGAAATTTACAACCAGATATGTTTATTGCTACCCTTTCCAAAAGTGTGCCACTTGCAGTCCCTGCAAATCATTCTTTTATAGTCACATAACCCTGAAATGATTTGTTATATCATCGATTATATGTCCACTACAGTTCCTGCAACTTGTTAGACTGGATATGTCTATAATGTATAAGCATGCATATATATATTAGGGGGGGCCATGGAAAAAAAACAGGAAAGATGAGGGGGGCCATAGATTTTTTCTATAATTTACTAGGGGGGGGCCATGGAAAAAAATCACCCAGAAAATAGAAAATCCTCCACCCTCCCCCTGGAAGTAAATTCTGAATCGTCCCTAATTTGGTGAATTCACCAATGGATTTGTCGCTGTGGGTCAATCTTGACGGGTGCGGCTAGCTGGCAGGGTACGCTTACCTATTCCGGACACCTGGTACCACCACTATTTTGTGGTTCAAGATGACCCCATTGCCTTTGTCATTTTCAATATGTTCCTTGGACCTGGTAAATTTCTTGAATGATAACGATTATACCTGATTTGATGTCTATAGTTAGGGTGACCGGACGATTTTTAAAACTGAAATTTTTTGCCAAAATCTTGATGACACCTGTTGAAAGTGTTGGTACAAAGTCCAAATCTGAAAAAATAATTTGGCTATTTAGCATGATCACAATTTGGCAGCCTCTGGAAAATCAAAGTTTCCAAATCCTTTCCCTGAGAATATTGTAATGAGGAATAATGAGACAATATGACCAAAAATCGGATCAAATATTGTTAAAATGGCTCAAAGATGACTATCTGTACAATAATGAGTCTGGTGAAAGGTGCATTGATAGTTTCCAAATTATTTCTGTGAGAATATTGTATGGGTTGATAAGTTCCAGTGAAAGAAAATGGAAGATTGTCCTCACGCTGACCTTTGTGTTTACAGTATCATGGATACAAGCCATTGTTTCTGGTCAGAGACAGGTGCGTACCGGTGAAAAAGCACGTTGTTCAAGTACGGCTCTATTGCGAACTTTACTTCCTGCTTTGGAAAAACCGTGGGCGCTAATTTGCGCTGCATGGCTGAGCTTTTTTAGAGCACAAAACAAGTAAAAAAATATCTAAGGTACAATTTGCCCGCATGGCCATTCCTTCCCTCCTGGAAAATGATGCCAAAAGTCATAGCCGTTTCAAAGTAAAAATTTCGTCAGCAGTTTCTCGGAAGAAAAAAAGACCTTTTTAGGAAATTTTTGTACTCATCTTGACTTCGTAGTCTTCACAACATTCACTGTGAAATGCAACTGTTTCCGTTCACGCGATCTCTCATAGTGACCGTTCGCGTGCGAGTAGACGACTTCCAAGATGGCGTCCCCTCTGACATTTGTTGACAAAATGTGTTCATAAACTTCAAGATTTTCACGTCATTACCTTGTTCATAGACATAAATGTGCACAACTGTTGCATACTTAAGGTGAATTTGTACAATTTATCACTAACTGGGTCCCCCTTTATGCCTTCGATTTCGAGCATTCACTCTCAGAAAACTTGTGTCGGCCCCATTGTAGGGAATAGGAGTGCCTCTCGTCCGGTCACCCTACTATAGTATTAGTTACTTGTCGCATTGCACACATCGCACGCTAAAGGTATCATCGCACGAAACAACCATAAAATGCTGTGAGCGGGCCTAAATAAAGCTTGTAAAAAAATAAAACAGACCAACCTTCACTCCACCTTGCCCCAACTTCGCAGGCCAAGGCTGGGCCAAGGCCAGGGTACTCAAACAGCGACCCGGAAACAGAAGATTCAAAGGGCAATGCAGGTCAAAGGTTAATCGCAGTACTGTCGTCTGCCTCAAAGGCGGCCGCGGTACCATACCTGTTTCTCATTATTTGTCTGTACTAGGGTTATTCACTTACTGTCGGGTCATCGATACAGACCGAGCACTTGGCTATGTAAACCTGAAAGTAGGTCTCTTTTGGCCAGTTTACCATTTATTATAAGAGCTTTATGGTCAAGTTGCTTTAGCTTCTCTCTGCTGTGTTATCGTTACTGACGTTCAGCATTTGTTCTGAACTTCTGGTCCGAATTTTGAAGATACTTACACCATTCGGGGATACGTGGTTGTGCATTTGATTTTAGTACTGGTCCCACCACCAGCTTCCGATCATGTCGAGTTTGCTGTCTGTGCTCCAAATATCCGATTCAGGTTTGTACACTCTCAGAATTTATAGTGATCTACATCTACAAAGGGTAGGGTTGGTGATCGGGAGGGATGGCCGGCTGCTTGCTTAAGCTTCTGTCGTGCGGCTCGCGCCTTGCCCTGGTTGGGGCAAGGCGCGAGCCGCACGACAGAAGCCCAAGGCCCCACCAACCAAGGGCTACAATTATTGCAGCTACAGGAGGGACTATCGTGTAGGTATAAAACTATTAAATCTTTGTGTAGTGCGACCTACAAGTCAAATCATTGCTTTGGAATAGACCATCATTCATACCTCTGCGTGGCAGGCCTAAGGCTGTACGTAACATTTATATACATAGCCCTGCCATGCAGAACTATCACTGTAGTTCTAGTATAGCTAATGCGGCAGTCAATGTCAGCCCCTACCCCCACCGGGCCCCCACCTCGGGGCATGGTGGGGGATTTTGAAATTAGTCTTATGAAATTTGTCAAATGCCCCACCCCCTGGGGCAAGACAATCTGGAAATTCCCCACCTAAAACAAGTAAATTCTCCACATCTGCCCCACCCCAATGGTTGGGGCATTCAAATTCTGCACTTGTCCGTGAAATATGTTCGGTTGGATGAGGCAGAAAGACGGACATATTGAAAGAGTGTAAATTTTGTACAAAACTTAAGTTTTGAAATTTTACGCCTTTTGATAATAATAAAAGTCATATCAACATTCAAATACTTATTTCATTGACTGCTTAAAATGTGTGTTCACTAATCCATGTACTGTAACATCATATTTACATGCAAATCATCAACCGCTTGTAATTTGTTCTGTGTAAAACAGGAATGAACAATTTGTATGTTATTTTCACAATTTAATGACCAAACGATTTGTCTGAAGCTTTGACTGATTTATCACATTTTAATATTATTGTTGGTACTGGTAGTTTTCATTTCATTTATGCACATCTGAGACAAACCAATGGGTAAAATATCTGTAAGGCCCCAGTAGACTCAACCAGCTTAAAGGCCTTTGTTGGCGCCAGATTGTCTCATCAGAAAAATTACTTTCTAGATTACAATTTCAATGGAAAACAAAAGGCTATCACACCTCCATAATCCTCTGAAACAAAGGCAATCCCAGGGATCGCAAACAGTTCCTTTAACCCATTTCCTGCCAGACAGTATCACTCCCCATCAGGCAAGTCAGTAAAAAGCGGTAATGAGCCAAAACATGACGTACTTTCACCCACTTGGCTTGGTCTCTTATAGCATCTTTAGTCCAAAAAAATAAGTTTACAGTATTTATGTTTTCAACAGCTTTCAAATGTACATGATAATATAATGTTAAAATATACCATATGGAATATGTTGTGTTTCATTAATTTTAACCATTTGACCTGGTGGTGAAATATGGACTTGGGAGGAAAACGGTTAAATACACTTAGGGACCAAAAGAACTTTATGAAAGCTCACCTTGTACAAGATATATACACAGCAGTTGACAGCATCCTACCACACAGATGTGCAGTCACCACTAACAGACAGCCTTACATACAAGTTCCTAAGGCAAACATGATAAAGTTTGATAGATTGGTTTGCCATGCTCTTGTGGACAAGGTGATGTCAGAATTGACTCCTGGATTGTAGATGTTCGAACAGGTGTATCTGTAAAATCCATCTGTACAGGTGTGATCCATATACCTGTAACACAGAGAGACCTGCACACCAGGTGGAGGCAGGATTAATTCCTTTCACTGGAGATGACAAAATTTGATTGATTCCATGCACACACTTGCAGTCCATTTTCAGTAAGGATTAACCCTTTGGCATGGAACAAGACTATACCTCTGATCTGAACACAGTGTCAGTGCTCACACAAATCAGGTACCACCAAGGGTCATCAATTCAACTAAGTATTTATCATTTGAAAGGTTGATTCAAGCTGTGAACTTTAGCAGTTCAGACAGTATGAACTATGGAGGAAGAGACAGAATATTTTTTTTTGAGGAACATATTTTTCAACAAGCTTTAAGTATTCATTCTGCTGAACAGAGACTGAAAATTCCCTTATTCAATAGAAGTCAGTAAAAATATTTTCTAAAATTAAATACCGGTACTGGGTTGTTGAATTGTAACTTGTAAGAGGATTTTATTAATAGTTTTAACTGTCATTTCTTTCTCGTTGACACAGCATTTCCAACAGGCAGTTTTTCCTACAGCCTTGGTTTGGAAGCGTCGGTTCAGTATGGCTATACAAATGGGACACCCAAATTTAAAGTCTTTGTCATGTCCTGTCTTGAAAATGCAGGTAAATATGTACACATTTTTAAAGTTGAAATTTAAAAAGAATTACAATTCCTTAATTAATTCCCTTATTGTTGCACAGACATGAATGTTAAACATTCTTTTTGAGTAGTGGCTGACTGTGCAAGCAAAATTTTGGCAATTTACTTTTTACAAATTCATACCCATAGTGTAATGCTGATGTGTGTTTCTTTTTCAATTCTAGGTTCTTTTAATTTACCATTTGTCAGAACAGCATATGAGAAAAGTGAAAATTTAAATGAAATTCGGAGAATTGATAGTTTCAGTGAAGCCTGCGTCAACAACCATGTAGAAAACAGAGCAAGCCGCAGACAGGTAATATTCACTGATGTATTAATTTTGTTAAACAATTTATTTCCATATTTATCATGAAAGGTAAACTATGTTTTTCAATGCAGAGTCTACAGGAACATTTTGGTGTAGCCTTGATGAAATCAGCTGTAACAATGAACATCACAGAAAACAGCATGTTTTAATTTTGAAGACATTTTCAAAGATGTAGCCAATAAGCCATAGACCGGTCAAACAAATCAGTTAATGATATTTTGTCTCTTTATTAGTTCTGTTGTGCAGCTACATGAACATGAAAGAGAAAGAGCCATAAACTGTTGCTCAACCATCCTCCTTTTTAGCGCACTAACTGTATATAGTTTTGCCTTGATCATGCCACAACTTTATGGTAAATTTTCTCAACAATCTATGAATTGTTTGAAAAAGCATTTAATACAAAACAAATTATTATTTATACTTTGCTTTAATGAACAAAACAATACATTACTGAAACCATTTCTAATGTTCTATCGTTACCGGGTAAGCATGAGTGACATGCCCTTTTTTTACACCATGTATGAATTTACGAATAACTTTTATCTCCAACTTCTGTTTCAAAGACTCCTAATTTTGCGGTAGTACCGGTAATCTCATGTTTTGACTTGAAAGGATCTTTCTTCCATGTGAAAAAATGAAAAATTTTCAGTCTGTCCTTATCAAGGGTTCTTTGGAACTTATTCATTGCAAAGGTTAGCATAAACACTGAAAACAATACTATTTTATCATTTCATACCTCTTTTTTGCCATTGTAAGGCAGTTTAGATACTGTAGTTAGATATTTCACTTCACTGAGATGTTGATTTTTCAGGGAAATTCATTGGTTGACACAGCGATTCAAGCATTTTCAGATGAAAGGTTTCAAAATCTACAGGTAATTAGCAATAGTGAGATTTATTTTATCTGAAGTTTGCGCCTTATTGCTGCTTTATATTTTGATTTTCTTTGCAATGGAGTGTACTGGCAAATTTAGTTGTAAAAATTTTAATCGTTTTTAACAAGCATCTGATGATATCATTTAAGTTGACGGCTGAACTAACTGATGCATGGAGTCATGCCAAGTATAAATTGGTTGGTGTCAAAGTAGCATGTTACAGAGGCCACAAGTAGTTACTATAATAGGGCAACTACATTGAAAAACGAGCAGCCAAACAGTCAATCATTCAGTAAGAATGTGAGCAATTTAGCCAGTAATTGCACAGCTGTCTGGTAAATTCTGTAGACACAAATTTTGAATGAAGTTTGAAGGAATTCGGTAAAACTGTACTTTATGGCAACTTATCAATTGTTTTGGGTTTTATGGCGGTTGAGAAGGAGGAAGGGAGTGTGGAAGGATGCAAAAAAGTCTGCCACCAATTTCACATGCGTTTTTTACTTCATGAATATAAACTTATGACGACAAAGTATCTTTCATATACACAACCATTACATATCTTACAAATAGAGTGAGATATGAAAGATTGCCATAGATTCAGATGAGGTTTTATCAGTATTGTCTTTGATGTAAAACTGATAGTCACCCCTTGTCTTGACTCTGTTTCTATACTCAGGCTTTGCTATAGTTGCTTCATCTCCTAACTTATTTCTCATTCCATATCTGTTTATTCAGCAAGCCATTGAAAGCCAAGAGATGCGTGGTCACTTTCCAGTAATCTTTGGTTGTACATGTGCCTACCTGAACATCAGCCTTGACGTATGTCTGGAAGCCTTTATGTTTGGAGTGCTCAGAACCGTCATAGCAAGTGCTGTCAGACTTGGAACAGTTGGATCTTTGGAAGTGAGTTTCCTTTTTTTATGCCCCAGCTCATTGCATATTTCTCAGTCAACTTTGTGAAAATACCACCTGTTCAGATAAATTTGATGATCACATACTCTCCTGTGTTTATATTCCATAAATGATAAACCAGTGACTCATAACAGTCTAACTGTTGTTCTGTACTGGATATTGTAAATTATTTGTTTTCTTATATACCAAATGTTGCACTTAATAGTCTGTAACCAATTTCATGACTATACATGTCCTTACATCCTGGTATTTTTGTTCAGCCAATCATATTAACTGAACTCCATACTGAACTGCCACCATTTACTTTGGAGCATACTTTCTTCTTTTTTGCCACAGCATTTAGTGGACATGGAAATATCCTAACATACTAGTACTTTTTTTAAAGATAAATTTATTTCAACAAATTTGCAATAAAACAGATCTACATAACTGTGAATGCGTCAAAGTTACAATGCAACTTGTCTGAAAAAAAAATCAGTCATTTAACTACAAAGATCATCATATAAATGCATTCAGGATGCATTCTTCTCCTTCAAGTCTTACAAGGCTTGAAAACTTTGTGATAAAATCCTCAGTTTTGTTCATCATCTTATAAGTGAAATATAATGTAGTCATACTAGCACACACTTGTAGTTAGACTGAGAGAGAGCGCCCTCAAGTGACGGATCTTTCAAACTCCTACCTCTTTGAAAGATTTTGCCCAAGTCCCTGTATGTGTATATCCCTTCCCGTCCTTAACAAAGGTTGCAACCTTTTAGGCCATTGAATCGACAAAGACTCTCTTTTTTGACCTTTTTGTGATATCAAGAAAACATGGTATTCTTACGTAAAGGAACTCCATATACAAAATGATGACGTACATAACTGCAAAAATAACCCATCCTCCTAGGACAAATAATCATTGCTACAGTGTAACTGAAAGCTGCTATCCTTATCTCCATGAAAGGCACCACCAAATAAGATCTAGTTTGCATGAAGTACAGACCATATGTAACAGTGTACATAGCACCTATGCATAGTAGGATTGCACACTGAACTAGATTTTTTGGTACAGACTAAAATGTTTCATTCAGACTCTTGTCTGGCTGCAAGTAGAGTTGAAGATGTGCACAGTTGACCAGTATTTCATCACGTTTCAAGAAGTTAAACCACAGAAACTACTTTTCCTATGTAACAAAATCCATGCCAAAATCTACAAAAGAGCAACTTTTGTCCCTTTTTAGGATTCGTTCCAGAAATGAAAATATTATCTTTTTGGGTAATGCAGCTCATGATAACTACCAAGTTACCTCCCTACTGTTACTTACATTGTATCAAAACCTTGGTTTCCCTGTCTTCATTTATAGGGACAAAAATGTCAGTATGATTGGCAAAAGGTCATTCCTGATATAATCGAAAGGTGAGACTTTAGTTAATTTAATATTCAAACAAAATGAACAGATATTTCGTCTCTCACAACCAGAAGACATGACAGCGCCAGACCGAAAGCATTAATTTATTTTGATACAGTAGTTGCGCTGATGTTTGATGCAAGACTATAGCTTTCTAGCATTATTGAGGATGATTCAAAATTTGTTGACCTTCATTAGATTTTTATGTAGCCATTCTTCACCTGAACGTCAACGGCATTGATCATTGATGCATTGTGTACCTGAAACACTCTGCCAAAAAATTCACCATGAAAACAATTTGCCTTGCTCAGGGCCTTCCCATAGTTTTTGAAGCAACTGGACCCTCTAGGATTATGAATATGTTAATGTGTAAAATTGCTCAGTGTGCTGAGTGGCCTTCAGTCTTCCAACTATGATGAACACTGTTATGCATATATCATTATAATTGAGATACTGAAGTTTGTATGATCAGATTTTAGATTTTTTACTGACTTCAAGTGTCATAAAGTTTGTAAATCATCATGTTTTGTTTTGTTTTTCAGAAACAGAGACAAATCAATAGAAGACGCCTGTTTATCATTTCCTCTAGTTGATATTACAGAAAATGCTCACGACACTTTATTTTCGAGATTGTTCCATTCCTAAAAGCTGAAATGAATTTTGTCCCTTGTACTGGCAGCAATTATTGCTTGGTTTAATTTGTCAGGGCTGTGTTAGGATGGTGACTACCCAATACCAAGAATATTGTCATTTTTCTAGAAATCACATATGTTGTAGCTGGAAGGATGAGAATTTTAAAAAAGAATATAAAAATGGGTGTTCCCATTCTACTTTTTGAGATAATTTACATTCAACCACCCATTATCCCTTGATATTGAGCACCACACATGAGTTTCAGGGAAAGTTGACTCTTTCAAAGAAAAAAAAAGCAATGGCGAATACAAATATACTTTCATTTCATTTATGATTCTAAAGTATCCTCTACATGTAGTATTTCCAATGCAACCATGATGAATGAAGTTACTGATCCAATCACAAAGATGCGACCTATTTACTCATGAAAAAAAATGCTGAGTCAGCACTTTTGCACCAGTGGTTTGTAAAGGAAACATACAATTATGATTCTGTCTAAAAATCAAGCATGGTGACATGGTAATTTTTCTATATTTTTCAGTAAAGCATTTTTCATTGAATCGTTTGTTGAAGTTTCAGGAAATTGACAATATTCCATATGTTTTCTGCCATTTCTACTATGCACTCCTGTGCAATGGCTAATTTTGCACAGGCCCTGAGTAGTCGATTACCTTACCTTGTAAATAAATTGCTCTATGAAGGGCTACTGATTTTCCATGCATAAATGTGGCAGACATGCCCTTTTTACCGAATATAAATAAATGTATATCACTGATTTATATTGACAGAGTAACATCTAGCTTTGTACCGTGAGAGATTGATTTCATATGAAAAGATTTGTCAAGTTCTCAATGTCTTTTTTTTGTATCATTCTTAGGTGGTAATCTATCCTCTTCATAATACATCTGACATCTTTTTCAAGTGATGATAATTCTCTGGCAAAGCTACTTTTGTCAGAAATTAAGGAGTATTTTCAAAACTGGACATTTCCTTGTTCTAGAATTCATACAACTTTTAAAAAAAACTCATAACTCATAGAACAGATTATGGCTGTATGATGGCACAGAATCAGTGCAAATTACATAAACTGCAACTGATATTTTTCAAGCACAGTCTTTATTTACAATAAAGATTTTATAAATATCAACAGTGGGAAAAGTTAGTTAAGTCAGTGTGTGTGACACACTCACTCAAATGGCATGCACAATCTTACAAAAACCTAACTGAAATTGGGCAACCCAGATCAGACTTTCCTAGTGATCGGAGGGACGTGCTACCTCAGTCAGTTTACCTGGTGAAACTCCCATGTCACGCCACTCACACATTTCATATGAGAACATACCACAAATCTTTGTGTCCACCCTACTCACACGTTTACAAATCGCAGACTTCAACCAAGTCTACCCTGGCCCCTTACTCTGGATTTTTATCCTTCAGACATAAATGAACATACGTTTTATGGTAATCACATGATCACTGAATTTTCGGTTTTGTTTTTATAATATGAGGGTTTGGTAGTTGTAAGTACAGTCATTCAAGTCCCTATGTGAGCAGTCCTTGGGCTTTTGAGTGATCTTTTGTTTAGTCATCTAACAAAATAGTCATTTTAAATTATGGTGCCACTACAATGTTGCAAAGTTAATTTCACTAAGATACACAGTAATAACAGGAGTAAAACTTCCGCTTTCCAAATTCAACTGATGAGGGCGCTATTATTCTCAAGACATGAACTTAGAAAGCGCTTTCCTTGAATTTTGTCAGCATCGTATATTGCAAAGAAGATTTTCAAGTGTTTCAAGTCATCCCCGCATGTGAACGTTTAAGAAACAGATTTCCATGGTGTAAAGAGACGTTGGCAACTGTTGCTAGGCGGTACACCTCTCTTTGCCTTCTTGGTCAGCTTCTATCGCGTCACTATCCGGATGACTGGTATCCAAGGGATATGCTTTCTGAGGAGTATTCTGAAATTAAAAAGACGTTTTATTAAAAAAAGTAAAAGCCCTATATTATATAAACAATGGACTCTCGAACGCCAATCGCGAGATTTCTCAAGACTCAAATATGCCAAATATGTAATTAATAATATCTGTCGGTTTTTTGTATACCAGCCACGTGAAAAAGGTCAACCCTGGCATGCCAGTATTTCTGGTAACGTGCATTTTTGTTATATCCCGAGACAAAGTTTGAATCAAGTGCACAGAATCATTTCCTTTGGGAGATTTTTTAATATGACAGAGAGACAGTTTACGGAAAATGTGTACGAGGGATTAAAAATTTAGGATTTATATTCTGAAAGGAGATTGAATGTTTATTTTTACATCGTCTTCAAACTGAAAACTTTTCGATTATATAAGCTTAACAGCCACACACCTTTACTCTTTTTTTTCATTTTATGGAACAAAACAGTCACATCACGGACCTTCTTTAAAAATAGAGGGACCATGGTCACATTTTACAGAAGCACGTTATTTCACTCATTGTTTTAAAGTGTTTTAAACTGCCCCCCCCCCCCCCCCCTTTAAGACAAGAAATGGTGAGAAATGAGTTATACCTCTCCGGGTGATAATTCTTCGACCTGTTGAGAGAGTTTATCTGCCGATCGTTCCGAGTTTCCCTCGTTTGGCGATGAGTTTGATGTAGTTGTAAATTCGTTCGAAGACTCTGCCGAACCTTCCTCGTTCGCAGACTGTTCGGCAGCTTGATCGCTGGATCTGCTCGACACTTCAATCCATGTGTACGTGTAAGATTGCGGGGATAGTCTCCTTGGAGGCTCGACGTCAGAGGAACCATATATACTAACGAGCGACCAATCCGTTGCCGCCGAGGAGGGTATATCATCTGAGATAATGCTTAGGCTGCTGGTGGAAATTTCTAGGGGGTCTCTAAAAGTGCTAGAGCTGCTTGCTTCGGACAGGTCACTGTCCGTTGGTAAAGGAAGACCTGCAGTGTCATCCTCGGGATACCCTGAAAACTAGCAAATAGTAAAAAAGTGTACCCTGTGAACCCATCCTCGTATAGTAAAGAGGTGTACCCTGTGGACCCATCCCCGGGATACCCTGAAACCTAGCAAATAGTAAGAAAAGTTTACCCTGTGATCCCAGGGGCTGTGAAGTTGCACGTAAAGTTGTATACCGTACTTCATTTGTCCATTAGACTCATTTATCTCGAGGTGCTATGGTTTGTCTATCTGTTACGGGACTATGTGGGGGTTTTTCGCCATATAAGAGGAAGGGTTCATAAGTGGTGTTTGTCTGCCGTACGAAAATTCAAAAATATGAATGTTAGAATTTGATTCATATTTAATATTTCCTCATCGATCATGCAGGGCTCTGTAATTCGGGCATTTCCATTGCTTTTCCTATGAGTAAAGATTGAGGGCTTGTCCCACCTTTATTATAACACTTGTTTTTAGATTACTAAAGGACGACAGAAATGTGAACGACGTATTTTCTTAGACTATTTACACGCCTCGGGGTCAGATATTCGGACTCTGAAATTTCTACGATACTTTTACTGATTTCCCGCTCGTGGGAGCTCAATAATTTTTAAAGTTTTTCCACCGCCATAGTTTTGTGAAAATCGAAAATTCAGTTTTTCCCCATAAAATAAAGACATGGATGGCGGCCATTTTGGAGTTCAAATATCGATTATGTTGTTTGATTTGATTCTTTAGCACCAAAATTTGCATGCTGACGCCTGATTTTTGTTTATTTGGTAAGAGAATAGTTGGAAATTTCATTGAGAAACCGTGGAGAATTTTTTTTTAAGTATTTTATTTTCGAGATACATATTATTCTTAAGACCTTGAATATAGCCACCACACCTCTTTTTGGCTGTTACAGAATAATTTAAATGTGTGAAAAAATGTGATTAAAATCTTACAATGTCTTCGTCGACGTCGATCCTAGGGAGGGCGTCATCTCCGGCAGCGTTATCGTGTCTCACGTCACCCAGCCCAACCGTTTCTGTTTTTCTGTTAGATTTCTCCACCGTGGGGCCGTGAGCAATAACACGTACGCTATCTGTGGATTGTGTGTCTTCCATGTTGCTGTCGCATGTGTCCTCCACAAACTGCTTTTCCTAAAAGCAGAAACGTGAATCGAGGTCAGCCGACATTTTTACCAGCATAGAAGTGGTAACATCCATGCTACAAAACTCGCAGCAATAAGGTTATGTTTTGAAATATTTGGAGGTTGAACAAGATATAACGTCTGTTGTGGTAGGCCCCTATTTCTGTGTTAACAAGAGTTAGGATAGGAACAAGTCTTTTAATCCAAAATGCTTCCCTAACACCTATTTTTATGTTTGTTTAATTGCAACAAGTTCAAATCAATCTTAAATGCCAAATGAAAAATAAGCGTGTTTCCGGTAAGATTTCTCCGAAAAGAAGAGAAGGTAGGCAGGTCGGAAGAAATTTGTTTTCATTTTTGTTCATGCTGCCTGAGACCTATAGTATACGGTAAAATATATTGAAGATGCGAAAAAATTGTCTGAGTCGGCGGTTTTTTCTAGAGTAGGTCGGGTTACTGAAAACACATCTTTTTATTTGGCCTAAATGCCGTATTAGACCGTTAAAATGAAGTCAATAGTCGGCTAATATTGTACTGCTGTCTCCTGATTCAACCTCTTGCATTTGTTGCATGCCGCGATGTACATCAATCGTTCACCTGTGACAGAACAGACATAGAGGTATATATAGCACACGTTTGTACTACCCTTCGGCACTAACTCCATGGTACAGATAATGGGTACATTAACCTTAGACACTTGAGTGTGAGTCTGTGTGTCAAGTGATAAGATGGATGCACATCTCGCTCTGTTGCATCGGTTAGATTCGTTGATAGAGCAACTTGTTCGTTTTGGTCTGTTATGTAGCGAGATCATCATAACACGCCACATGCTCATTCAGTGTCGTGATTCGCCAGAACATGTCACTTGACGAAAAACTAGATATGTGTAGTGCGTACCGGTTCAAAAATGTTACGTCAGAAGGTATTTTTTTGAACAACTATTTCCCTAGGGAAAAGATTTTTTTGAAAAAGTGCCCGGTCACGTGACCATACGCTCAGTGTCGTCTGCAACTTTGAACAATGGCGTGTGATTTAGAGCACAAAGAGCTAGCGACGGGGAATGAGTGACTATCCTCTGAGATGATCCATTCCAACAGCGTAGGAACCTGAAGAGATCATTGATTTCAAAGATTCAAGTGCAACCAAGGAAGTTATGCGGTATGCTATGGGCATTTTTTGCTTCTTTTTGTGAAGAAATTGGCACTACTGCGAGCACTAGGGCCTACTGTTACCGCCATTGAAAATCACCCAGTAGGCCTGGACTCTCAAAATAAGTTATCGTAGTGCCTATAAATATATATCTAAGCACATTCACAGCAACAACATAAAACAGCATGAGCATGTTATACCCTCTATATCCTCGGCCTACGGACATTACTGTGAACGTTATCAGTAGAATTTTCTGATATCTTTCATATTTGTTCAACTTGCTACCATTAGGCCTACCTCGTCCCTGGCTTCATTTTCAACCTGTGCCGGATCGTCTTCGGTCTGTGCTCTTTCACTGAAGATTTGTTCCGAGTTATCCGATGAGTATACGGGCGTTAGCATCTCGACCCTGTCACTCCACGCCGAAAGCGAGCCGCTCTCCTCTTCACTATCGTCGTCTTGAAAACGGTCGGAGAGCCATTTGGGAATAAAATCCCGAAAAAAATACAGCATGGCTGAACATAACCTCACAAATCGCCCGCCTCTGTACCGCGTACTATCATCTGTTGTATCAAATAGATTTCTGCTGTTTATGAGACAAAGACACAAGTTAGATGATACCATAGACAAACCAGGTCAAGGTAAAGAACAGTTGAAGATCATCACGTACAATGTTACCAATGCAAAGCGATGAAATCAAGAATGGATCCTCTCAGGTAGTCTTAAATAAGAATAATTAGCTGTCCAAGTATACGTGCGATGATTAAGTATGCAACTGAATTTATTATTATTATTATTATTACACTTTATTTATTACACTTTATTTAAAGAGGGTAATCTGATTACAGTAAAGTAATTGTAATACCATCAGAGCCCTCATGAAAAGAAGGCAAAATACACAAACAAATCATCGAATAAACAAAAACGTATGGAATAGACGAATAGAAGATGTCGAAGACAAAGGAAAAATAGGCTAGTCTAAGTCAGAGCCTTCATTACAATATTTCATGAAAAGATAACAATGCAGTTTTGATTTAAACGTCGACAAGGCTTCACAGTCACGGATAGTTGGGGGAATGGAATTCCAGATTTTAGTAGCTCGATATACAAATGATCTTTGACCCATGCTTGTCCTAAACATTGGTGGGTAAAGGTTACCATTACTAGAACTACGAGTATTTAAACGATCCATTTCTGAGAGAGGTTGGAATAGATCACTAATATAGCTTGGTGCGAGACCATTTAAAGCTTTGAAAGTCATAACAGCTGTAAAGTATTCAATACGTAAATCTATGGGCAACCAGTGCAAACTAACAAAAACTGTTCGAAAAGGAAAAGTCGTGTCAACTCCGAGAATTACCTTACCAGCCCTTTTCTGGAGTTTGTACAATCTTTGGAGATTGGTCTTAGACGTACTAGCCCAAACAATACAACAATAGTCAATTACAGACAAGAACAAAGCGTTATAAACTAGCAAAAGAACACTCCTTTGAGAATAGGGGCGTAGTCGTCTTATAACACCAATTCTTGCAGACAAAGTCTTGCACAAATTATCTATGTGGTCATCCCAGCATAAAATGTTGTCTAATTGAACACCAAGTAGTTTGTGAACAGCAACACTGTCAATGAGAGTATCATTGATCTGAATCTGAAATGAAATATCAGAGTCGGCTAAGTGATAAATTTTGGGGCGAGACGCAACAATCATATATTTTGTTTTAGTGGTGTTAATTGCCATGCTATTGTTATGAACCCAGTTTGAGATTGGCACGAGATCTCCATTCAGTCTCCCCTCGACTTGTTCAATGTCAATTCCAGAAACACACAAAGTTTGGTCATCGGCAAACATATCTAAGCTTCCCATGTTGAGGCAAAGGGGAAGATCATTAATGAAGATCAAAAACAGAAGTGGACCCAAAATGGACCCCTGAGGTACACCACACGTAATCGACAAAATATCGGAGTGTACACCTAAATAGCTAACAAATTGGCTTCTTCCTGTAAGGTATGATTGAAACCACTTTAGGGACAAATCAGAAAGCCTGTAAACAGAAAGTTTTCTCAGTAAAATGTTATGATCAACAAGATCAAAAGCTTTACATAAATCTAAAAACAATACACCACTATACAATCCTTGATCCATATTGTGTAAAAGCTGGTCAGTTAACTTGACTAAAGCAGTGTGACAAGAGTGATATTGTCTAAAACCAGATTGCGAGCTGACAAAAAGATCGTTTGAATGCATAAATTGTACAGACTAATATAAACATGTTTTTCTAGTATTTAGAGAGAACAGGCAGAAGTGAGATAGGCCTATAGTTGTTTACATCACTCTTAGAGCCTCCCTTATGAATCGGAACTACTTTAGCACATTTGAAACAGTCGGGAAAAGTACCACTGGTAATTGACAAATTAAACATTTCTGTAACAGTTTCTGCAATACAAGAAACACCAATTTTCAAGAGTTTGGGAGAGACATTGTCGTAACCAGCTGATTTACATTCACTTAGTGTGGAAAGCTGCTCTGTGACAAAATTAACAGAAATCGGAGGAATCTTAAAATTGGCCATGGTAGTACCAATTTTCGAACTAACCCAGTTATCAATAAGACCCATGTCAGGTGAAGCATTGAGACTGGAATGATACTTATTAACAATACCTGTAAAATACGCATTGAAAACCTTAGCAATATTCTTATGATTTGTTAGCTTTTCACCCTTATACAAAATACAAGGACTTTGTGAACGAGAATTATCATGAGAGAGAATATCACCGTTTTATACAACGCCAAATTATAGACGGATTTCTTGAATTGTTCCTGAAAATGTCACGATAGTGCTGTCGTTTTGCATAGGAAATAGTGTGTACAACTCTATTTCTTAAAGATCTATAAAGTAGCCAATCATTGGGAGACTTGGATCGGGTAGCCTTAACAAGATGATAATCCCGGACATGAATGAGATCAAGAATGTCCGGAGTGAACCATGGCGGCTGTCTGAGTCTTTTCACACGTTTCTCAACAAAAGGAGCATGCGTATCACATACCTGGTTGAAACAATTGATCCACTTATCAATGAGTTCATTCACATCATGTATCTCAGAGAGATGTGGCCATGGGAAGCATACAAATCACAAATAAAATCATGTGTGGAAAAATTACCAAACTGTCTGCGTTTTATAGAGATATGAGAACCTTTAGTAATGTCACTGGCATGAAAACGCCTCACAACACACACGGGATAGTGATCGGAAGTACCAACTTTGGGAACACACACATGAGCAATATTCATTGGACAGGTTACATAGATATGGTCAAGAAGAGTACCGGACGATAGACGAGTGGGAACAGTGACAAGTTGCTCGAAATTCAGAGATTCCATTGCTTTATGAACATTGTGTTTCTTCCCCATGGGAGTAAGAAGATTTATGTTAAAATCCCCTAAGACAATGATTTCTTTGTTTTCAAAATACGCTGATTCTATCACAGATTCAATATCTTTATCAACAGACAGTGTTGAGCTGGGCGGTCGATATACACCGATAACAAGAAGAGGGCGTGCATTTTTCACAGAAATTTCAATAATGATAATTTCAAGAGTACTAAGTTCTAAATCTGTTCTTCGGATACAGGAAATGTCAGAGTTGATATATGCAAGAAGACCCCGCCCGCTCCAGAAATCCTGTCTTTTCTTTGCAAATTATACCCCGACACAATAAAGTCAAGGTCTTGGTGAGATTCAGAGAGAAACGTTTCACCTAAAATCAAAATGTCAAAAGGCTTGTTCACGTGAGAAAGCAATAACCTGAGTTCGTCGATCTTGTTAGTAATATGCTGTACATTCCAGAAGCCGATGCGTAGACCCTTGACATTGAGAGGATTCTGATTCGCATTAATTACTTTTAAAGATATAAGCTTAACCCTTATCAATATTAGAGCGATGCTGGTACACGGGATACAGTCGTCAGAACTGCGCCCAAAGGTCGTAAGGCACCCATACGACCAATGTAAACACTGTATCCAAGGTACGATGGTGATTGATGAAAGTTAAAACATGTCTGTCATAATCTACCTCGTATAATTTAAATGTTGAAGCTATGATGATGAGGTGCATCTAGATATCGTGCACGATATTCATTATTTGTAAACAAGAAACTCGCACAGGCACAGTTCCGACGACAGTTTCCTTTCCATAATCGCTCAATACTTTGATCATTGTAAGAGCCACTTCGCTTTTACGGCTACCTTCTTACCTTGTGCTTGAATCCAAAGAGTTATCATTTGTCATTACAGAAATGTCGTCTACATTTTTATTCTGTAGGGTAAATGTAGACATGTTGTGTTATGTTATGTTATGTTATGTTATGTTATGTTATGTTATGTTATGTTATGTTATGTTATGTTATGTTATGTTATGTTATGTTATGTTATGTTATGTTATGTTATGTTATGTTATGTTTATTTATAAAGTCTCAAGTGTGGACTTATATAAACGGCTTGGTCGCCACACCTAGCCCCTAGAGCTTACAAGACACTAAAACAGTAAATAAGGTACATACATATGAATAGCTCGAAACAAATGAAATTTAAGTATAAGAAACTTCTTGTCTCATTGAAAAGAGGATGTCAAGCGGGAGGAGTATTTCATGCGCACGTGATGTCTTCTTTAATTAGGTATAAAGTTTTTAACAATTGCCGATTTTCGCTTTCGTAATGAGTAAAGATGCATGATGATGATAATGATGATAGTAATGATGTTGGTTGTTCATGGTAACAAGTTTGTTACTGAGTATAGCTACACGCACGCGACATCAGACGAACGAAATGCGGACAAGTTTTGTTTGCGTGGTTTGCCAACCACGTTGAATTTCCGTCGTTCTCTGCACGTAAAAGTGCAATTTAAAAATGCGTACCAATGTCTATTTTAAATTTACACTTTAATGACAGAATGGCGTCATTAATATTTGCGAACAGCCTCAGTCGTCACTTGTTCAGCGTGCGCTTCTTTAAGGTAGAACGCACCTCGGGGACAGACATTCGGACTCTCAAACTTTTACAATTCTCTTCTGATATACCACATGTGGGGGTTCATTTTAAAGCTCTTGGTGGAAGAAAACTTTGTACCGGCATAGTTTTTCGAAATTCGAAAATTTTTATTTTTCTTCATAGAGTTAACACAGGGATGGCGGCCATTTTGAATTTCCAATATCGGTAAATCTTGGGTAATTTGTTTCTCTAGTACCAAAATTTGCACGGTGACCCCCTATTTTTATTCTTGATTTTGAAAGAGAATGATTGAAAGATCCCTTGAGGAAAGTTAGAGCAAAAGTTTAAGTCTTTCACTTTCGAGGTGCATAGGCCTACTACCTTAATAAGAATCGTAAGCGCGCATTCTTTTAATACCGAACAAGAATCATGCTCGAATTTGATATGACATATAAATTAAAATTAATTAAAATTAAAATTAATTAGTATTTACATTGAAGATTTTCTCCAAGACTTGCAAACAAATAAGTGTTGTCTTTCCAAGCCCTACCGAATCAAACATTGTTCTCTCATGTATTCATGTAGACCACGACTAACATACAGGTGTCGTTCAGTTATTCTTATTTTGCGCGTCTAATCGTTTGCGTGGTTGTATGCAAATTTTGAAGTCATCTTTACCTGCCTTTCTGGTTCCATACTCACCTTCTCTCTAAAATGATAGACATTCATTTCGTCAGGAAACCATGTTCTTTTGCTACAGTGTGGTACCGAAAATCAGCCGAGGTAGTTCGTATACGGAGTTCTATACAGTTCTCGAAGGTTGTGTTGAACCACGCGCTTGTGCGCGCTGCGCCTTCTTCGGTGGTTATGATTGGTTCTCCGAACTTAACGTCATTCATACTTTTATCCAATCGGAGCGGGTAATCAGCGTGAGCGGGGAGGGGGGTTACCAATATGCAGCTTCAGCAACATGTGACACGACTGTAACAATGGAGAGTCCTTTTGACGGGTTGCCTCATGTGTACCGAATATCTAATCATAAAATGATTGCATCATTGCACATGAAAAAGCATAACTAAATTACATAAAATACATAAAGTTCTACAATTGGTTGAAGGAGAGAACTGACTTTTGGTTGTCCATTTTGACTAATCTTTTATGCAGGAATGTAAGAATTTACAGTTGAAATGTTGTCGTTGTTTCGATATTTCAAAAAAGGTCCAGTCAAGTGAAACCGTTTTGGGTAAATGCGGTTTGAAAGCAATGTCGCCGTACAAGACTTCGAAAATAAAGTGTTAGGACTTCCATCCATTGAAAATTACCTGAATTTAAAATGACTACCAACCTTGCATTTACTCTCAACGGTTTTGATAATTACATAAAAGCATCATTATTTCTTGGTCAGCGACTCATTTGTGTCAATACGCTGTTGAAAATTATTTGTTAAATAACGTTTTGGAAATTTTCGTTGAAAAGAAACGATAACGCTTCTGTCTTAATCAGAGAAATACTCCTATGATTTAGCCATGCGTACCTTATGAAATCAAAAGGTATTGAATTTCTTTCTATACAAGGACGGTGAAACAGGAACACATATGTTCCTACATTTCTTGCCTTTAGTTACTTGCTTTATAAAACAGATAGGCCTACACTTTGATACATAGAAATGCCTCGAAATTGGAACTCTAAAACTTTTGACCCTTATTTCCGAAAAGAAACTTCGAGCCATTCCCTTTCGATATTAAGAATGAAAATCAGGGCTCACCGTGCGAAATTTGGTAGCAGGAGAACAAACTACACTATATTTCTCGACATTTGGAATTCAAAATGGCAGGCGCTATATCTGTGTTGTCTCTATAGGGGAAATAAAATTTTCGATGAAAGCTTTCTTTAGTCCATGAGCGTCAAACTGAGTCCCCACAGTGATAGACCAAAAAAGTACTACAAGGTTAGTGTCAGAATATCTGTCCCCAAGACGTATTCTACCTTTAAAGCACAGACTCTATGCCGAAGTACGGCCACGCCCAATCTGATTAAAATGAGATGTGGAGTACAGCGACGTCTTTACTTACGCAGTATTCTATGATGGAATAGCTAGATGATCCCCAAGTTTTAAAATGATAGGAGTCTGATAACCTCTTTCCAAGACACATACCGACTTAAATCAAGCACGATTGGAACTAATTTCGGAGAATAGGATGTCTATATTTTTCAAATTTCTCAAAAGCGTTAGGTGCTGTATAGCCGAATGTTGCAATATTACAAATTACTGATAAACACAAGGGCGTAACTTACAGAGAAAAGCAGATGAGCGCATATTTGCTGATCAAACCGACATTACTTCATTATCAAATTAATATCCCAAATTAGTTGCAATTGTGTTAATTCAGAACTTCCTAAAACGCTTTGAGTTGTGAGGAAATTTCAATCGTGTTTCGTCATCTGAAAGGAGAATTTGGCCGCAAATTGTCTAATATCTTTAAATTGTAAGTCAGTTTGTACTTGCGCTGTAACCATCCCCTAACCTATAACGGCAATTATATCATATTAGTATATTGATGGCGCAAATGCAGCGATCTGATTGGTCGAGACGTAAAAAGAACCGTGATATATTCGCGATATACCACGGCTGGCACACACGCGCTAGAGCAAAAATCATTTTTGACGTTCCATTCCAGAATTTCAATATACTGTTATGATATAATAGCAATAAAGAACACCCAGCGACAGTATACCACTCGTTTTTGACCAGTTCACCATGCACTCGCGATCAAAATCTCGTGGTATACCATCGCTGGGTGTGTTTTATTGCTTAACTAGAGCCGGAGAAGTGTCTAGGAAAAAGGGACATAAACGTTTTGGTATCAGTATGGTGTACTTATCGTAAGTAAATGAAAAGTTAAGATTCATTCAAAATTTTATGATATTGTTTTTATTTTTGTAAAAGTTATCTGAGCTCTCCATTTTATCATTAAAACGGAATATGTCATCGAACCAGTACAGCCTGGATTGAAGAGAAACAAAATCTTTGTATACATTGAAAGACAGTCCCTGTGCTGCATTTTAAGGTAAAAGATACATTTACGACAACCATTTATTTATCAGGGATTTCTTCCACTTGACATGTTGCATATTTGCAGCAAAGCTTAGATCAATGTTCGTTGGATTTTCTGTCCGATCTCTGAGAATTTCTTCCAAACAATCGATGGCAAGAGCGTCAAAGTCGATGTGAAATTTATTGGCGAAGAGTTGTGGTTGATGTACAATGCGAGGCAAGTCCCGCACTGTGAATATGCAAATGTCACGGACGTACACACCATAGCACTCAATTTCACCGCTGTTCGATCGTTTTCTCCATAACTTTTCCCGCGTGACATCTTCCTTGGTGTCAAACCGGTAACCACCGGGGGCGTCCTCAATTCTGTCGAGCGTTGAAAAATAGTGTTCATCTGGACAGACCGTGTCGGACAGCCATTGTTGCAGTGCCTTCGCGCGATTATCTTTGATTGCAAAGTCAACGAAATCTCTCGTCATAGTGACGTGAAACTCGCCTTTGTAAATTGTTAGGTTTCCTGGTGCAGGGTTTTTGAATCTGAGGGGTAATTTACGGAAAATGTCACCCCTTTTCATTGTGTATTCATAAATTTGTCTCCCTTGGTGAGGGTTTTTAACACTATGGATGTCATTTTGTCCGTTTAAACTTTGTAAGGTTTTCACGATCTCAAGGTTGGTCTTGAGCGGGAAGTCCTGCCCGCAGAGGTTAATGTAGTATTTCCACGACCGTCGTCGTTTGAGGAGGTCGCTCATGCAGTTTAGCTCTGCTTGCAGTACGCTGTAAGTGCAGTGTGAAACGGTCTCCAACTTGGACGAGACAAAGACGTTGTCAAAGCAACCAGCTATGTACTTCATCGCTTTGATCGTCTCCTGGGGCGACTTTGCGTCGACGTGGATGCAGTATGAATTCTGCGGCATGTAAATTGTCCGCAGCAACTGTTCAACTTGCTGTACCGACTTGTACATCAGTATACTGTACGCTATAGGGAACTCGGCCTCCAAGCGGGAACGTGGCTTGCTGTAATAACCACCTTCCTTCCTGAATTTTATGCAGTCCAAAGTCATCTCGTGATATTCTTGGTCTTCGATTATATGGCGTTGTGAAAATCTCTGAATTTTTCCCGTTTTGAAGGTCAACATCAAATCCTCGATTTTCCAGGTCAGCAATGCACGGCAGGTGAAATTCATACCGTAGTCCAGTCTCTTCTTTTGTAATTTTGCAATCATTTTTTCAGCAACTCTTTCGTCGTCATCAATATCGGCGACTTTTCCAGGCCAGGCATCTAACATTCCGAAATCATTTCCATCAGAAGCTTCCTCTCTGACCGAGCTCCACGGCAAAGATTTCCTAACATTAAAGTGAACTTGTAGGTTGCTACTAATGTATAGTATCTGAATTGTACCCGCTAATAGCAAAAATACAATTATTATCTTGGAGCGTCTGCGCAATTTTGTCGCTGCGGTCGAACTTTCTTGAACATTATCTGAGTTTCGGCGTTGCTTCCTGGGTGTTGCCATGGTAACTGAAAACCTTGAATTGTCCATTTAGAAACCTGGCGGGAGCTCCTGTCGTGTCTGTCATGAACAGCTGACAAACCATTCTCTCGTCAGCCATACATTACAGTGATATCTTGATATCCATTTCTATCTCATCTCAATCCAACTATGATCCATTGAATCCTGCAATCGAAACAAATTGAGAATATACATTATTAGTGAGGAATTATTTGCATAGTCCTCCAAAGATATAAGTCGGACTGTAGGAGTCTTTGAGTGGTAGCAGAATGATCAACAAATGCTGCGGTCGCTGGCGAAACGTCTGCCCTCTATGTATGGCAATAAAACTATTTGAACTAATTTGGAATAATTGGATGGTGAAGTAAGATCGTTTTAATCTGCAAACGCAAGCTCACCTGCTTTTCTTTTTAACTTATAAACTTCTTTTTATGAGTAATTTGTAATATTGCAACATTCGGCTATATTGCACCTAACACTTTTGGGAAATTTGAAAAATATGAAGATCCAATTATTCCAAATTCGTTCCAATCGTGTTAATATCGCGAGCAACGACTCCGGCGTATCAATTGGAAGGCGACTTTACATGTAAGTCATGGCAGGAGATAAAATTACGTCGCGACCGGAACAATGGAAAAAAATAGATATCACGTGACATATTATCAGTGTTATGTACATGTGCTTTTGACATTGCAGTCACAGAGTGCAAAAAACACTTTCACCGTCAGAATACCGGGGTAGTCGGGATAGCTGTTCGAATTCTGAATTATATAGATGGTCGAGTTAAAAGTTGGACTCGCGGCAAACTGCGGCAAATATTCTTCGCATAACCTGCTAAAATACGATAATCGGCAAAAGCTAACATGTCCTAGACTGCAATAGTAATCAAAATGCAAATTTACCTTTAGATCTCGTTTATGACATAAAGAAATTTGGTTGGCGTTTTTGCGGTCGTGTTTCTTCAAAAATCTTGTGAGGTCACATTGCCACCGAAGAAGTTTCGCGCCATTCATGAAAGCAATTTCCCACACTTCATCAAAGTTACTGCATCTTGAATAAACATGTCGTAAAGTAGGCAGGTATGATTCGCTTTAGGTTTTTAACTTTTTTCTATTCGTTTTGCATGGAATATTCTTCCTATATATGCATTGTTCACTGAAGCATGATACACCATTAATTATGAAAGAGTACATTCGGTTTAGTCTTGTAAATGTCTTATTCAACTCACAGTATGTGACGTCAAAGATAATCATATCGTGTAAAACCGATTCAAAACTCGACTACAGACGAAGTATACTAGTTATCTTCAATCTAATCAATTTAGTCAGAGTTCAGTAATCAAAAAACACGAAGCTAAGTGTTTGTAATATCTAAAAGTACACTGATCTCGGACAGTTCCTTCCCAAATCGGAGCCGCACAGAACATTAAATCACAAACTCGACCAAGATATCATCGTATCGACCTCTGGATTGTTCTATCGCGAGACATCAAGCTTTTTAAAATGCCGATGTGATTACTGACTCCATGGCCACTCCAACGAAATAAAATGATCAAACTTTCTGCCAACGTTACGGTACAATGGAGTCGATCCTTTGAGTTGATGGAGCGACATATTCCCCGTTATCCCTGTCATTAAAAGTTTCATGAAGTCAATATTTCCATTGGCACCGCGACTTTTCCCAATATCGATTTTTTAAACTCATCTGTTCTACCGCCTCTCAAAAATTCCTCATTATATTCCGTTCATCCTTCCACTCTTTTCAAGATACGTTATGCAGTATTTGTAGGGAATGTTTTTATTCCTTGTCGTCGAGCGCCTTAACTTCGCTTAATTTTGGTGCAACCGAATCGCAAAGTTGGTTGTCTGAAGGGTAGGGAGGGGTTCACGGTAGAGTAACGCTGATATCCGTAACAATACGTTTACATATTCCTGTTTTCTGCCTACGTTGACAGTCAACGTGAACACATTACAGCAACGAATTAGATAATGAAAACCAAATCTCAAGTAGCGACGCGATCCGACGCGTCTGTGTTACCTGAAGGTTGGGAGACATACATTGACGCGTGTCTTTCTGATTCATGTCGACAACCGTTCCTCCCTTAGTAATTAAAACACTGGCACTATTACACACAAAAACAAAAGTATCTCTCACCTTCTTATACATCAAACCGTTGACTTGAAGTTCACTGTCTTCTGCTACAGGACTACCTGTAGCTCACGGGTAGTCTGAGAATTACTAACGGTCGGCAAAGCGTTGGTTACAAACTCAAACGCGGAAAAAAACTGCCCCGATTCGCGACGTTGACTACATTACATGTAAGCTGTCTAGATCATTCCTAAAGTCGCATTTTATAGTTATCCCCGTATCGCTTGAATTAAATCCCTTGTGATCCTGGAATTTCCAGAGCTTTATGAGACTCTGGCATAACCCTGCCCTTCGTTGACAAGTTGTAAACTGTAGATTACAAACCACAATGCGGTATTTAGGAGAGGTTTTAGCAATGAACGTGGAGACGACCAAAATGTATGTCTATGTCACGGCGACAAGCATCGGAAGTTATCCTGATCGATGAAGCTGTGTTTCGTGGACAATGATCTACAGTAGCAGCCTAATCAGTATTCTTCCTGCGGGTCACAGAAAATCGAACAACCTTGTCAAGTCATCTGGCAGGATCACCGACAGAGATCGATATAACGCCCTCGACGTTCAAATTGCGTAGTTACCAGGTACCAGGTGTGTACGTCAGCATTGGGTCTGAAGAAAGGATGTTCTGGCGACAGTCGTGGCACGAAGAGGGGAAGAAGTGTAAGCCTATGTGATGGTGGTTGTAGACTGAAGAGTTATTATATACTGTACTTTTGTCACAGTTCATGCATGAATGTCAACATATACAGTACCATGCAATACAATTACTTTATTGCTCAACAAAACACTCAAGGAGTGTGGTAAAATTACGAAACTCAAAGATGCAGACTTCAACAAACACTGGATGAAGCTGCTGCTGGGGAGGAACTTAAGTACAAAAAATAAATTTGGCAAGAGGTAGTTTATCTTTGTGAGTAAAGATATACATAAACTTTTCAAATCAAGAAAGCCAGGATTATACAAATTTGTGGATGAAAATAGACTATCTCGATAAGTTCTGTTCATCCTCAACTAAAGAGTTACACTATTTGCAGAATCTTTCATTTGCAGGGACTTTTGGAATTGACCTTCTACCCAATTCTATTTGAAGGTTGTGGTCCGAAATTCTTAGTTTTGTCAGCCACTTCCTATAGGTAAAAGATCTTATATCTAACAAGTAACTTTCAAATTCAAATTTTGTCTTAAATAGTCTGTAAGTTCGGAGCTTGTTCCTCTGCATTTCACACTTCCTTGTATCATTATGAATATTTCTCAGCCATGTTTGTTCATAAATTTCACATAAACTATCATATACATTATTAACTGTGGAATTGATATTGCAAACAGAATACCATATATCACTCCCACTGAAAGAGTTCAATATGAACACGATTGGAACTAATTTGGAATAATTGGATAGTGAAGTAAGGTCTTTTAAATCTGAAAATGTAATCTCATCTGCTTTTCTTTTTACGTTACATACTTGTTTTTATGAGTAATTTGTAATATTGAGACATTCAGCTATAGGGCACCTAACATTTTTGAGAAATTTGAAAAATACGCAAATCCAATTATCCCAAATTAGTTCCAATCGTGATTGTTTCGAAATGGAAAAGATAGATGGATCCGTTTTAAAATTGAACACTGCATCAAAAATGCAGCATTCGATTTAGTAAAGTATGACTAAGTTTATGACTTCAACTACGCGTCACCTTCAAAAACTATGCCGAAGAGAAAAGAAAAAAATGTACAATATCCTTTTGCATTGTTAGCAGTATCAAATGAAGGAATTGTTGTTCAATCTGCATATTCTCTAGTTTCAAATTAGATATTACATGTCACAAAATAGCATTTTTTAAATCATTATTAAATACAAAACTAAGGTTTTATAATGGTTTACATCAAAGAATACAATCAGTTCTTCAAAGTCTTGATCGCTTTAGATTTATTCGTTCTTTTCAGAAAACTTTCCAAGGCTCCGACACTACTTCTTTCGAGGAAAGTGAGGGCGCCCTTTTGAAGGAACGTCTCTGGCGCCTGAGCGTTTCTTGTAGGGTGAAACCCATTAATGATGTACCTGAATTTTATCATGCTTTCTGAAAAGAGCAGTCTAAATTGTTAGGCACAGATTGAAAACTTCCAGAATCAAAATATATCGTTCATTTCACAATATGGAAATTTGCTCCTCAGCATTATTATTATGCAATTCGATTTGTGATGACAACTTAGATTTATAATAAACATAAAAAGGGTTACTGCAGTCAGGGGCCCCGTTTCCTGGAATGAAAGATCTTGCCGTTTATAACTCATTGAACTCTACATATTTCAATATTGAAAGACGCAATGTCAGGTTGTGTTGCCTTTAACACCGTGCATTTTGCTCAAAATACCCTTTTTGCAGAGATTCATTCAATGCCATTAATTTGCTACCAAAAATTAAAATATTGGTTTGTTTCACCTTTTAACATCAACCTGTATTAAGTTTGATGAGAAAGATGTGCAAATTTATCCAAATCACCTGATATTGCTGCTTCTTTTTCCTCCAGTTTCCGACATTTCAAAAAGTTAACTCCACTCTGACCAGGTCAAATACTGTTAAATTTTCCCATTTTGTTCTTCAAAATACTGTACAACAAAACTGCTATTTTGTTTGACAATAAGTTTTGCATTTTCCTACCCTAATTTTCATCACTTTTACTTGAATGTCAGTCAATTCAACATCTGACTTGTAAGAATGAGCATAGATAATACAAAACAAAATTGTTTATTCTACATATTCTCTTATTTGAAAATTGATATTACGTGTCACAAAGTAGCATTTTTTGACTTATTCATTTTAATCATTAATACAAAAGTGAGGTTTTCTACCCCAAATATGAACCTCTTCAAGTGTTTTGAGGTAGAATGTACCTCGGGGACAGATATTCTCGAAAAATTTAGAACATTCTTTTAGCCTAGCACTTGTAGGGGCTCACTGAAGCTGTGGAGTAAAATAAAGTTTTCAGTTGCTCAGTTTTGTGAAAATCAGGAATTTCATTTCCTCCCTTATAGATAACACAGGGACGGCGGCCATTTGAATTTCACACATAGGTACATATCGAGTGATTTTTTTCTCTGGTATCAAAATTTGCACCGAGACCCTTAAATTTTATTCTTGATTTTTTATGAGAATAGTTTAAAGTTTTGTTGAGGAGAGTTTGAGCAAAAGTTGAAGCCTTTCACTCTCAAGGTACCAAGTACCCTAAGTATCCACGTTCTCTGATGGCCAAAATATCTGTGAGGTGTATATGAGGGTATAAATAACTAAGACACTGCGCTGGTATTATCTAGGTAAAATAACATTTATTTTCCAAATTTAACAAAGACAAGAAGATTTGTGCTTGTTCATCAAAGTTAACGATAAAAGTGACTCCAATTACATCTGGCGAAAACCGGCCAGCACAGTTGCAAAAATATACAAATACATGAGAAGAAATAACCATTTTGTAATTCCCGAATTCATTGAGATGTCAATTGTGTCACTTAAAAGAGGAGACGCAAGCTTACTTGAGTTGTCGCCTGAGAACTGAACACACAAACAAAATAAATGCGGATAAAATTATTCTGTCCAAAGCATTTCAGAAATTGTCACAGGCGAAACGTTTGATAAAATCTGACGTCTTCCATTAGTGTCCTTACATTTCTTAAAATTTATAATACATTTTTCTTTAAGATAACAGTGCATGATCAACTTGCTTGCGGTGTAATGTCTCTCACAGTATCTCGGAAATAGTTGCTTGACAAAAAGAACAAATTTACACTTCTTTGATAACTCAATCACTACTTCCTGCAACTTCAATTATTGTTCCTTTGTGGTCATGGAGGGACGGTTGCCAGATGCACAGGCAACACATATTTTGACTGAATGCTAATTTCTGTGCATGGTTTGCCGCTAGAGGGCGCCAAACAACAATAACAGCACATGTAGCACATATGCCAGGGAATGTGGACAGGACTCTAAAATCAAAATTCACGCTGTCCCCTCCTTTGCTTGATTGTACCCAGTTCTTATTCAAAATGAACAGCAAAATGATTAAAACTGTGACATCACATTGTATGGCATATAATTTATGTCCTGTGAAAATTCAATTAAAAAATTTTCCAAAACACTGCTTAAATTATAATCTTCACAGATAGATTTTCCAGGAGATTGCATCATTGATAAGAGATGCTGTGATAGGATGTACACAGGGTAGAACATCAACCTACTGTTAGGGATTGTCTGCTTGCATTAAATTTCCTATTTTACATGTCACTAGTAACCTGTCCTCAAAAACACCTCTTTGATCAGGAAACCTTTACAGTGTGGGCAGGTTTCTGATCCGACAATCAAAATCGAATAAGATTATCTGTCTGTTCAAAACACCTCTATATTGAGGACAGTGTCCGTTCACCAGGGTGTAAAAAATAGACCAGTTTTGCTGTATTGTACAGAATGTTGCCATTTTAATTCATTCTGTACATTTTTGCAGGTGATGTCATAATTTATTTTCTTGTTATCAAGTTTGAAAACAACGGTGATCAATTTCAATCATTGTTGTCCAACCAAGAAGTTTTTATGAATTTCACAGGTATGATGGTGTATCAAGCGATTACCATCATCAAGATGTGTCACTTCCATACGTTGTGATATCAATTCTTTTCAAAATTATGCCACCACACATGCATCTCAATGTGACAAAATTGACAGCGAGCTGAAGCAATAGGAGACAAAGGTTTATGTTCCTTTTGGAAAGTCAAAAGTGTCTCAAACTTTGCCAGCTTGACAATGCCAGGAAAGCGTAACAAGCAATTTAACGAGACAATTTCGCTACACGAAATAAATCAAGGACATTGAGAACCATTTCATTCGTCCCTGGGCACAGCAAAAATAAAGTAATTTTTCTGAAACCTACATGAAAAGTGACAGTGATGGACAGAGCTTCATGACAAGATTGATAATAACCTGACAAAGTCGAACATCGATTCATTATAATTTAATGCGCTCCAGAGTAAAAGCTCACTGACTTATTTGAAAACGGGACGGATGGACGTCCTATAAAGTAATACACAGCAAAACGAGGTGACACAGCTTCTAATATCAGATAAAACCTAATAGCAAAATTATGTCAGATGTCAATTACAATTTAAGCATCTCAGGGTTTTATGATGAAGAAATGTGTTTGCCAAGGCGTAACAAGAAAGCTAAGGACAGATAGAGATATCATACATACCATTGACAAGGCATGTCAACTTCACAAGAAACTACCTAATAATCAGACCCCGTTACCCACTTAAATACATAAATATTATACTGTTTTCATTTGTTGTTATATCAAAAATATTTCAGGATTTATTAATCATCTATAACCTTACCGGCATTGACAAAACAACACTTTGAATTCAATCATCTCCCTATTTATAGCTGTACAGTGGAGAACCTTCTGGAGAACCATAGAATCTAAATTTTATCTCATGCAGATTTAAAAATTTGCCATCTTAAAAGTCCAATCTGTGTACCCATTTTGTAACTAGTGCTATGTGAAGGTCCTACCATCTACATCTTGTTGTCGCATGTTAAAATATTTATGTTTATAATTTCACAATTTGTCTCTGTGAATCAGAAACGAGTACATTTGTACACCAACGATAGTGATATCGGTTCTGTAGAGGTTGACAGGTCGGAGGTCAAAGGTCAATTACTGCCAGTTTTCTGCTGTATGGTGGGCATCAGGGGATAGTTTTGAAATTAAAATGACGAGAATAACAGAACACAGAATTCATAATTACGCAAAGTCACCCATGTACACAGTTAGTTTGAACCAGTTTCTACGTCTAATGGAACTTAAAGTTCCTGTGGATTTGGTAATAACTGGTATGTGATAACCACACCCCTCTAATCCCATTTTCCCATGTAGAGGTCCAGCTTTACAATAAGAAACAATGGGGGTTATACCAAAAGACAGCAGTGAAGATACATTTCAAATAAACTACAGATACATTTTCTGAGAATGTGATAGTGTATTGAAGTATTATGCAGCAATTGTTATATATGTACTATAATATTTACCTTAGCTGTATGACTTTTAATTTTGTGAGACAGAAGTGCATGTGCTATGGCTTTATTGAAACTTTTTATCACATCTCCAGATAACCACTTTGGCTCTCAGCATCAGCCGTTCCTCTAACTACTGAAGTAGAAACACCAACACCAAACATAGAAACATTGTAAAAATTTAGTACTGTTTGAAAAACAGTGCAAGCCGTATACATGGAAATGAAGTACTGTCTTCTATACACAACAAGCAGTTGTTAATTTAACAAAGCAGCCAAGAGCACTAATAAGGAACTGTGTCACTGAGCTACATAGCATCCCAATAATAGATAAAGAAAACGATCCAAGAAAATTTTTTAGTGAAAATGGCTTTGTAAAAATGACCATCTTTTAGCTTGATAAGGGGTTCAATTTCAAATGTGCACATCAAATTTGTATCCTCTCAATTCTTTGAAAACTAGAAATCAAAATGTTGCCTCTCCAAGTGCTCTTCCCCTTCATGTCAATTTAATTGCCAAAAGCAACGACCTTTGAACTCAGACCTTTGAACTCGTAAATGTCAATCCAGCAAGAAATATGACACTGAGTGATGGATCTTTTCTAAATCATGCCGACAACAAATCAATCTTTTCTCCCTTTCTTACCAATTTTATTTTGCACATTACTAGTGTCTTAGTCTTTGGTAATACTTTTGGATCATGGGAATTATACAGTAGTTTCCTAAAATTTGTAATTTTGTAAGCACAAGTAATGTCATGAAATACTTCTACTTGAGATCCTGACATTCAGCATAAAAAGCACAACCATAAAAACAATTATCCCATCGTTACTTGTAATGGCTAACTGGTGTTAAAGTTCCATGTACCGATTGAGAAGTCATATCGTTTTTTTTTTTCTAACATACAAGTTTCCTTTCAAGTTTACTTCAATTCAATTAAAGTCGCCTGAAACATTCAGGCTGGCATTTCAGAGATGCAATTTAATTAATTTCAGCTCATCTTTTGATGATATCTTGAAAGAGGCAAGGAACTATCTGGTTTTTACAAATGACATAGGAAGAAACCTGCTTATCATCTGAAAGAAGTGACATTTTAAAAGGGACTATTTTCCACAGTATGGTGTGAAAGGTTGAGAAAAACAGAGAGTAGGTTAACAAAGTGCCGCATTTTTAGCTTTTGCCTGGCTCGTTTAGAGAAAAAATAAGTCATTTGAATTTTTTTTAATAAATAATTTACATTTTAATTAAGAAATGATATGTTGAGATCAAAATGAGAGAATTTCAGTGTCAATATGTAGTAGTATCTTTGCATGATGTACTGTGTTTGAAATCAACTGAATGCTAAAAATGACTGAATGGCATACTTTGTGCTCTCTATATTTGTCACTACGCAGCATCTTTCTACTGTTGATGATTTTGCAACAAAGTTCTAAATATGGCCAGTATTGTTAGCAAGAACTTCTAGTAAGATCCACTTCACCATCTGTGCCGCTGTGTTTATCGGAGACTGGCTCGATGGCTGACACAAGGTGCAAAACTTCTCCCAGCTGGTTGATGGGCAATGTGTTATAATGACAAACAGACAACAATCAAAGATTTATGCAATACTGTTGTGAGGGACTTCTGATCAGGGTTATGAATATGAGTTCATCATAAATGCATTATCATTATAAGCTACCAAATGCTTGTCAATATGTCCATCTGATGTGAGAAAACTATGCAACTCTCTGTACAATTCTACAGTTCCAAAGAAATTGTAAATTTCTGTTCGGAATATTTTAGTTCATTTTAACTTTTCACCATAACGTTTGAAAATTTTCCCAGCTCTCCTCATAATTTTCCACTGCTCCCCATCAACAAGTTATTCACTTCCGGGTTGAATTTGATTACAGAGTGTGTGGTAGGATTCCATTCACAAAATACAGGCTAATTTGACGATTACATGATGTTAATGTCCTTATTAACACTATTAACATTTATAAGTCAGGCCTTTGGGACTGTTGCTGTGGTGATAACATGATGTTGCTCTACAACATCAACTCGCACATGCTCAAATGAGATACCTTCACATCTTACGACAAAAGATCACAAAAAGCAATGCTTATTTATGCTTCATACACTGGGACATTATCTAACGCCTTAATTATTCAAGAAATTACATTAAATTATAATGATATACATAAATAGATAAGAAGCTTGGTAACCATAGCAACCTGACAACAATAACAAACTTAAGAAATCAGCCCGACTACACCTCTGAAACTTTGGTAAATTACAGTGTGCAGAGTATCAAATACATTCCTCTATGGATCTATGGCTTGTGCCCTGTACATTTACACATGAGGGTTTCACCTTCTAATTTGAAGTAAATAGAAACCTCATGTGTTGTAATGGCTTATTCAATAGACTCCCCGCACTGGACTCATTAACACCGAAAATATCATAAAACTTTGTACAAAGTTCTATACAGGCACCTCCTCTTGTGGCTACACTAAATAGTCTGTACTATTTACCCGCATTGAAGTGATATAGTATTGTACTTTCAATAGATATTCTATCTGCCCAATATGAGCCAAAAATACTTCTTTGTGGCCAATATATCCACATTCTGTCGCCTACCAGCCCAATATGGGCTAATGATTATATTTCCCATAGCCAACATTTCCACAGCAGACTAATGCTTTAAATGTGCAACATGCTACACAAATATGTTTGGCATACCATAGCATGTATCACAGGTTGTGTAATATGTGATGTATGTCATACAGAATGTGTCACATATGATACGAAATATCTCACATGCTGTACAGAATGTCACGTGCTTGTAAGATTTTCAATGTCACATAAAATGTCACATGCCCAACAGAGTATGTCTCATGCTATGTAACAGGTATTACATGTTACACATAATGTGTCACTGATACAATCATGTAAGAAACATCGCCTTTGAATAGGTTCATGTCATACAGTATATCATGTGACACACACTGTGTTGTCATGTTTTACTCTGTCACAGTGTTATAATGTGTAACTTGCTACATACTAGGTCTTTTTGTGACTATGCTACATGTCTCTACATGTGTAGCATTTTGGGTTAACATACACAATGTATCAAAATGTATATCATGCATGTTATACAATGTAACAACATGTATCACATATTACACAAGATATATCACTTACTATGCTATGTGTAACATTTTGATAAATATTACAATGTATCAAAATGTATGTCATCTCATACAGCATATACATATTAATGTATACATATTACACAAAATGTATCACCTACTACACATATTTGTTTCAAAGCTCACAAGGTATCCCTCTGGAGAGAGCAAGGCAATCTTGGTACAGAGAATACATTTTGCATTTCAATTATGGAGTATCATGTCTTTTAAAAGTTGTGTTCTTTTTCAGCGAGTTTGTCAGCCAGTCACAGAGGAATTAAATAAATATGATAAGGTATTATTAACGAAGACTCATCAGAAACTACTGAAGTAAATGAGAATGCACAGGAGTAAAACCTTTCTCCAAGAGTATCTCTGTACACAATTGTAAAACATATGCCAATAACTTATCAGAAAGGACCAAACTAGAATGTCCTATTGTGGAATAATCAAGTGCTATACCGTAATTCTCAGAAAGGTTGCATCTGACATGAAATTAAAGTTTCTGTAACATTTAAAAATTAAAGCTGATATGGCTTGTTTTGACATCAAACAATGACAGTGATTTTTTTCAAATTAAACTTTGGGAAAATGAATTGCAAAATTGTTTCTCAGTTTTATTTACTGAGTACTGTGACAGCATCTGCAACCTCTTACTTACATGACAACTGTCTGATCATGAATTTGTGAAAACGAGATGTTGTTGTCCTCTTGAAGAGACAATCAGTATCCTTTTGCCTCTCAAGATCATATTCCATGTGTCAAACTCCTCATGCGGACTCCCCTGATCTGGACAGGCCTGGCTCGTATTGGAACTTGTGATGTGTTGTTTGCTTGTGAGTTGGCGATATAAGAACAAACTCAGTTATGTTTTGCTCGTTTCCCTTTCATGTACCCGATCCATCTCTCCACTGTTGTCCTGAAGATTGGATCACTGTCAATACTGCTCAACAGCTGAAGTTGACTGATATGTGTTGTGTGGTAGTCCCACCTGGCAAGCTTCGGAGCGACTCCGGTGGTGATGTGCCTCAAGTCGTAAATTGTCCCTGAACCGGTGTCAAACATCGGGAGAAGAGCTTTAACCGATGCCATGCCTTCCCTGTACAGTCTCTCTGCTTCCCCTCTTTGGGCCGGCGGAGCAGTCGTCATAAGATCGTAAAGGCCGATTAAACTGTAAATAAATCCATTCAGGACAAACGAACTGGGTTTTGTAGGGTACTCCTCGTACCACGGATATTTATCCAAAAATACTGCTTTTACGCCACCTTCCGATGACAACAACTTGAAAGGTTTTGTCGCTTTAAGTGCAGCACTGAGGTATTCTTGATTGCCAGTTTTACGATATGCTCGTGTTAGTGTGGACATAGCGTGTCCTTGTCCCATCGCAGAGTACCAGCCAGGAGGCAGCTCTCCCATCTCATCTGCCAGAATCCGCGTCACCCAAATGGGCCAACCGCCATGCTCATCTTGATTTCGTAACAGCCAGTTTGCAGCTTCATAGAAATGAGCCATATGTGCAGTGGTGGACAAAAGCACATTGTCAATCCGGCCGAAACCTTGTACCGTAATTTTCACTATATTACTTATTGTCACCTTCAGCTTTTTGACAGACTTACCATTCGTCTGCCCGATACCTTTTCGTATGTCATTCATGACATTTCTGGTTATAGTCCTCCACTGTCTACAGTGTCCTATCCCATAATATACATGAGTTCCTCGTCTAGCGATAACGTCTCTGGTGGTAATATAGTGCACCATGTATGGCTTATCTTTTTCTGTCGTCTCCACAGTCACAATGACACTGCAATTATTGAAGCATTTAAAATCAAATGAAAGCTCAAAATCTTCCGAATTCTTCAAATTCATTGATACACCAGATTTGGCATCGTCTGTAAGCAAACAAAATCCATTAGTCTCTAAGAATGGAGCAACCTTCCTTCTCGCACTATTAAAATGTATTTCAATTGGTCAGACTATACCACATGAGGGCGCTGTCTACTAATTTCTTCATTTGTAGCATCAATGCATTGCATTCATTGATCACTAAAGAACTTGATAGTAATATTGTCAAGATTTGTTTATGAAGAATGTCTGTACCAAAAATCCACAAAATAACAGATAACCACTGACAGATAGGTTGGCAGACTACATGACTTCTGCAAATATTTGAATAATTTAAGTTTCCTCAGTGATATTCAAAAGTTGCATGAGAGTATTAATTATGCCTTCTTCATTTTTCAAGTGGTTAACTCAACTTTCAAAAGTGAATGAAATATTCTTACAGAGTTGACAACTGTATGATAGAAGGTGTAATCAATATGTGTCTGTAATTCCCAAGATTATGACAAAAATTTGGCTACTGGTTCCGTTATCTGTCCAGTAACAAGCAATACAGTGACAAACGGTTGTAATGTGTTTTCAAATCACAGCATGTTTGATGAAGCTCAGATTAAGTCTTTCTGGATTAAATAACATAGGTGGCCACAATTATCTGATTGTACTGGACCACAGTCATCACATTTGGAATGACCCAGTGTCTTCAGGTGTTCATACATGGAATTGAAAAAGCTGATCTCAAGTTGATTGCAACTGACAATTGTGTACTGTGTAACCACTTCAGAAAAAGTCACAACCCTCTAACTCCATTTCCATCAACAGCGATCAAACTTTGTTATTGCAACCAATAAACAATACCAAAATACGGCAGTCACCATGCGTTTTTGTGCATTATGAAAAACCACACACACACAAACTTACCCTGAGTAATAAATTCTATAACTCTAGAAGATTTTTCTTCATCCAAAATATTTTCTACATGGCTCTTAGCATCGGAGAGTACCCACTTGGGTAAGCTTTGGCCTTCACCATTCTCATAGACAGTCACCCTGGGCTTGGGTTCTGTGAGGTTCTTGCTGTAGTGACTCAACCCAAACTGTGCTATCTGTATGGGGTAGAAGTAGCCCTGTGGTCCCCACTGGGTTGATATGGGTACACCTGGTGAAGGAACAAATCAGTGGAAATTATGAGTCTGGGTTGATATGGGTACACCTGGTGAAGAAACAAATCAGTAGAAATAATGAGTCTGGATTTTTCACAACCTTGCATCGAGGTTACTGTATAGCCCAGATGTTTCTGAGAAAACAGAATGATCTGATTATAATTAGATGACAGAGATAGGCTGGTTTTCTTTATATTCATCATGGTTTATGACAAATTCAGAATAGTCTGTTGAAAAATGAACTACAAAAATAAAAGTCCAAGAACACATAAAATCCCTCTTTTTACATGTAATCAATACAAGAACAGTAGCGGTGTGACTATATATCATGTGATTAATTACAGGTCATGACCTTTCCTGAATTCAAATATTGTGCAATCTCAAGCTGTGAAATGAAATCAACAAAGGATATTTAATTCATCGTTTCATTATCAGCCGCAATGTCAGCGTGCATTGAACAACACCATATAAGGAAGTACAGAGCAAGTCTGAAGGATGAGATTGAGATCTCACACTATAAATTTCTGGAAAATAACCTGGAAGAAACCACATAACACGACATATCATTTTAAGGCACTTCTTGAAGAATGTAATATCGATAAGAAGTGACATGTACATGTTCTTCGAGTGCATAGGAAGGCACCGGAGCTGTTTCCATGCCAACGTTGTCACGGCTGATGCTGCAAGTGTTTCCTGAAACACGGCCATTAACACCTGAATGCTGTGAATGACCTTTGGGTAATGACGGCAGCATGATTGCTAAACTGTGAAGGTATTACCGCATCATTCATGGCAACAGATGGGAGAAGCACCGTGACACCGAATGCGGTCTTCCCATTTTCAAATTCACAGCCGATGTGAGGAACCCGATCCATCAACTGAGGAATTGATTTCTGATAAGATTTGACTTTAACACCAATCAGAATGAGACAAGATGGAACCCAAGCTCTTCAATAGTCTTCAAGGCTTTCTGATGCCTATCCCATAATTCAGCTTGATTTCAGACCAGCACACAGAAGCAAAGATATATGCACTCACGTTCCAATCAGAATCTTTTATTGCAAAAGAGATGGTAACGGATGACAAGACCAGTGATTGGCTGAGGATCAAGTCAAGACAAATTCTGGAGTACATTTTTAAGACAAAATTTACACAGAAAGAATTATTAAATGATTGTTAAAAGTAAATGAAAATTGTGATGGAACAAATCAGCAAAGTGACGCATAACTCTTAATTGAACGGCCTAAAATTGCTGACACAAAACTCTCTCCAATTTGATGCACTATGTGCTTATCATTGAAAAAGTGAGGGGAAAATCAACAGCATGAGGTTGGCAACAGTTTGCAAGGGATCAATCAGGTAAACATATCCATTTTTCTTTCCCCATGAAAACATTTTTTGAGGAGTTTGTTGATTTTCAAGTCACAGCATTTAGAAAAACGTTTTCCTCTCTTTAAGTTGACAAGAAGTGATATATCTTGATATTGTTTCCTAAACTGAAACATTTAAATGTACTCATCCAAGCATGTTTTCAATTCAATGCTGCTGGTCTGGTCAATAGAAATCCATGTTACAAACATCCCCATACCATCAGAGCTGATGTGAGTTACATAACTTTTCATTGGCTCACACTACACCATGTGGAAAGATCACACACAGTTTAGTTTGACACTGCATGTACACACTGTATTTTATGATGCTATCAACTTCTTCGGTATTCTGTTTTGTAGATAACAGCCCTGGAGAAATAAACTTTTTGACAGAAAGTAAAGCTTCATTTACAACACAACTGACAAGTAGTCTAGACAAAGCGAAAATATAGACGCTCACAGAAAGTTTTCAAACATCGTTCATGCCACAGACTGGTATAACCTATGACCTTTGACCCTTTCTATGTTGTGGGTCTCACCACTGAAAGGGTAAACACAAGCATGTTGTTGTACATGTGTCTAGTAAATCTTTGACAACAATTTAAATCTCTGCATAGTCTCCTTCTATGAGAAAGTACACCTTGTAGTAGTGTTTTTCAAGACGTTCAAATTCTCAGGGTGAGGCTGCTAAGATTGTTGCACACAACTCACCTCCCAATATGAGTCTATCTATCCCCAAAAGTTTCACACATGCTTGAGATACAGGGAGAAACTACAAGAAATACACTACTGTTCTCTTTGTACAGTTCTGACTATTAACAGAAAGTACCATACTTTGAGGGCTCGCTTCTATGTTCAAAGAATTCTGATGATATTCATTATCGTTTTAGATAGACGAAAAATGTTGCCTCTTGATCAAAATCTTTGGCCTGAAGAGCATAAAAGAGGGTTGACATTAAACAGCTTACAGGCTATAGAGGGAAAAAGATAACAATATATAATGGTTGTTGAATATTCTATTTGTTTTATCCTGCATAGCAATTCACATCGTCTGATTACTAGTACTTCTTTTTTAACTAAGGTCAATAGTCTAGCATATACATCTTGTTTAAAATGTTGCAAAATACTGAGTGATGTGAAAGAGCCCTTCCAGCAAAAATACCGTACTGCTCACTGCTTCTGCTGTCTTGGAAATCCAGGGGTCCCTTTCTTCTGTAAAATTCTAACTCCTTTTGGAGTGAAAGGAATGTCTCCTGACTTAATAAATTTGCCTCTACCACAAAAGTTTTGGAAATGTTGTAAACTTTTCTTGGTGTTCCTGGAGATCAAATGAACTGTTTACACCAACTGTCGATTCCCGCAGTGTCTTTTAAATAAATGAAACTGTTGCAAACCAATCTTTAACTCTCTCCCCTGGAAATATTCCATGAATTTCCTTGCTCTTGTGAGTGCCGGAATTTCCCTATGAAGTAGATGAATGTCTCCCTTGTGATTGCTACATCAATACAAACCTCGGAATACCAAGATACGTTTGACCTCCTTAACCCTAGAAATACACCCTTCCATATACAGTACACAAAACCAGATGTCTGCCTTTACAAAGATGCAGCCACTCTGTTACAAAAGTAGGTATGAGTAACTTCATCAGCTGGTACCAAATAGCTTGGGATCTTACCCACTGATTTTGCAGCTGTGCCCTCAGCATGCAAGTGAGATGGTTGTGATGTACCGGGAGTAGGTATATACTCATGCTTGGAAGTTCATATCTTATACATACACTTTTCAGCAGCCCTTTGTTGGCTGCAAAATCATTTTTTCTTGCCATCAATGACATAGGTAAAGCCAGAGAAGTCTGCACACATTGAACAACTTTGTTACAAATAGCTGAGCGAACATGCCATGCCGGGAATCCCTATCACTGCACCAGGGCAACAACAGATATCAGAGCCAACAAAAGGATAACCGTCTCCACTGCTGAGGTGAAGGTCAACTGCAGTTCACAATAAAAACACCTAAAACTGACAACAGAGATGCTAGACTAGATAGGATATGCCATTTCAGAGACAAAATCATTGGTGATTAGTTTAAGCAGTTTCTACAGTGCTTTCTAATCCCTGTTTCTCTCGAGGGAAGACAGTTCAAAACTGTCAGGTCAAATTTGGTCGACTGTAAAATTAGTACTTTGTCAGCTTTTCTGTCCAAACTATCTCAAGCTGTTTTGTTTAACATGATGCGTGATCTGTTTAATTCCCATTGATACCATGCAGGTTGCACTGGATTTTTATTTGTTGAAAATGAAAAATAAAAATTTAATCGTCATTTTGGACTTTGAATAGACATCCAACAAAACACAACATGGTTAAAGAGGCTGAAAAACTGCATGAGAGACTACAGCGTTTGTTTTCTGTTGTGTTTGGTTGGATAGAGGGAAGATAGTGAAAGATCAAAAATTATTTTTGATAAACAAATTTATGCAACATGGCTTTGAGAGAAAGAGAGAGAGAGAGAGAGAGAGAGAGAGAGAGAGAGAGAGAGAGAGAGAGAGAGTCTGCACAATATATATGATACCAGGCTATGCCAATTACTTACTTGCCTTCATAAGAATGTTAGCCAATCAAATTGAGTCTCATTGATATCAAAAATACACAAATTTTCTCTGATGGATATATGTATGTGTTAGTTCACTCTTATCTCTCCAATAGTCATATAATAGCAATATATTCACTGGGTCAGTATGTATGATTTCAACTTTTGCAGTCAAAGTGATAACGTTGTTATGAAAATAGTATTGTATTAACTGATGGTGAGTAAGCTTGCAGCTCCGACTGCTCTATAAAAGTATATTACCTGTCTGGACTAGTAGGATTACATGGAATCCACGGACGATCATTTAATGATATAAAGGCTCAAACTTGAATGGGAAGGTTTTATCTCAAGTTCCCATCAGATGTACATGACTGCATTCACGTCATTTGGCAAAATTTGTAGTTCTGTAAAACCCAGCGGACCTTGTCCACAAGTGCAGTTTCATTGCACAGTCCATGACTTTTTAAAATTGATGGAACAAAGCTGGCTTGATTAAAAGCCAACTTGCCAATGTTCTCCATGCCCACGCATCAGACACCTTCCTAATGCAACTTAAATTAGCTGATTTTGTGTGTGTGCACGTGTTGTGCATATGTACCCATACGTACATGCATACATGTACGCGTGGGTGTTACCGAAAACACCACACTTTTCATTTATCTTTGTTTTGACTGTATTTTATGAATCTGACAATATCAAAATAAACTACAGAGATTACAAAATACTGAACAGAATCCTTTGTCCTTACTTTCAAAAGTTGTTGGAAAAGTTTGATTTTCATGCGGAATCTGATGTACATGTACACAAATATCTGACTGAATGTATCACCATCACCGTCCAAATGCAGTTCTTCATCACCCTTTCATCATCATGGTTTGGCCAAACCCCATTGGTGTCAATGCTGAGTCTGGACCTATTTAGATGGAACTAGGGGTGACCAGGCTAAGTTGCACAACAACAACAAATACCACATCATATAGTGGTTGAATACTTAGTATTCTATTGCTACGCTCCCTTGTTACGACAGCATAAGTTCACGGTGCTCATAAATGCAAATATGTGGTTTCCTGTATACAGTGCACCTTATAACCAGGGACGACCAAACCACTCCCATGTGATGAGTCCCTGTGATGCAAAATTCAAGAGATAAACTTCCCACCATTTCTTACAGAGGAGGAACCCACTATGTTGGAAAGTACAAACCTCTCTCAACAAAGACGAGTCTAGGATCAAAATATCTGGTTAATGCCATCTCTGAAGTACATAATATATTCTATTGCTAGACAGTTTGAATGAGTAACTGATTCAGTTCCATCAATGCTCAGGCATTTCATGCAGTGAGAGCCAGATATTTGCCAGTATGGAGGTTACGGCCAAAGCTGACCCCTATATTTGCCTCATTATGATGCAGACGGCCAGACGAGAGAAAGAATGAACATTAAAGTTTAATGGTATAAAAATTGGGGTGATTTACACCCGAAGTAAATTGGAAACCAAACCTTGCATACACACTGTGTTGTTTTGATAAATTGCGTGATTTATCCAGAACATGGTATTAAACGGCAGTTATCATCAGATTTGACATTGGGTCCAATTTGGACAGAAATTGCACGGTGGTACTCATTAGCCATTGTCCACGCACAGCTCTACTTAGATGACTCAATGGGATCAATGCCACGTGATATTCCAGCTTTTGGATTTTTCAGGAAAAGCTCGCACAGGAATAGTGACCAAGAATTATAAAAGAGCAGGTGCTTGTCAGTTGGATTTACTATCAACACCAGATATTATTTCATATCTATTCATTATGTCTTCTTATCATATTTCTACATGTATTTATAATTTTTATTCTGACTGACAAAGAGAGTGCCTGGGTAAATATAATTCATAATGATGATATTATAAAGTGAGCTTACATGCCTGATGTCAAGTTTGTTAACAATATGTGATTTGTGGAGATAGAACATTGCTCCTGCAAACCTGGTGATTGACATGAAGCCATGGGATAGAGAGTTGGGCCTTTACTAGTAATCCATGCAATGATTAAACAGGCACTATTATGTAGGTTTGATGCTTACTTGTCTGATATGGTTAAGAGAAAAACTTCTACCCAGATAAAAATCTATTGATTCTTAATACAAATTTACATTCAGCACGCATTTCCCTGAAAGTGTCGGTATAAAACTATTCACTACATATTGAGAAAATGGTAAAAATGATCGTAATTTACGTGTATACTGCAACAAAGTTACGGAACAAATCCTAGAAATATATAAGGAATCGGCACGGCATGATGGTGAGGTAGATCAAACAGCCATATAAGGAAGACTGGAAATGTGTACGAACAGCGTAATAGGTAAAATGTTTTCATTCACTTCAAGAATTGATGTAACTTTTCAACAGCAGAACTTTCTCAGGACAAAAGCAGGATAGCATAGAACCATAAGGTTTAAATTTTTTCCTGATTATGAAAAAATTTTTCAAACGATATAGTGTATGGATTAATCAGTTTCACAAAGAGAAGGTTGACATATTGTAAGTGTGAAGCAAAAGTAATCCATCTTGATGAAGAGAGACGTAACAAAAAATCCCGGAAAAGAATGCTTCTTTTTTTAATTCCGTCCGCAGGCTGACAAGGATTTAGCAAAGTTCTTGGTAAGCTGTAATACAGCCAGATATGAAGTTTGGATGCGATCTGCAACTTTATATGCCTGCATCTTTTAGATTGAGGGCTGCAAGGTCTCGACATGGGATAAACATAAAATACCCGGTCGCTCACAGACAGACTTTGAAAATTATCAGTATTCTGTCTGATGGGTCTATCAAAAGACTTATTGAGTCAAAGAAAGGTAAGACTACAGTACAAACGCCAGTTCTATGAACAGATGACTCAAGGTTATGCAAAAGCGACAGCTTTTCTTTTTGCGTCTGCAAAGCATGCACAAATTTTCCGCCTCAAACACGGTTCTGAATACAAATTTGTACAGTTACTGTACAGGACGTAATTTGTCATGTGAAGTCAGGAATACTGAAGCTCACCCCCGGCTTAGCACAGAGTGTCTTCCAGTGCAGAGCCAGTGGTATTCATTCACTTTGAGCAAATTACAGAAGAAATGCAATCAGTTTGAAATAATTTGTGGAAAGTAATTGACAGTTTTTTCTTAATTCCTGGTACATACTGCAGATGTAACCAGCCAACAGCACATACATATACGTGTACTTATCCAGAATCAAATAACTACTGGGTAGAATTTTGTATGAAAGCTGTTTTAGTTATTCGATGTGGATAGCTTGCTGTGTGGCATGCACCGGACTGATAGCTGAAAACAACTGTCCACATATTGCCAGAATATTGACGAATGCATACACAGATGCAAAAAGAAAACAAAAATGAGTAAAATTAAAACAGAAACAAAATGATTAATAATCTCGCAATCACTACAAATGGCTTCAACTTCTGCTAGCCAGATGAACGGACCAGTTCTGATCAAATCCAGCTGCACGTTATCATTAATCATGGATTATATTCATTCTTGCTGATTTTTTCCCGTCAACTTCCCCTCCTGTCAAAAGTTCAAACTCGTTGAAGACTTTTGGTCTCCACACTTGAGTGGAGCCAGTCTACTTCCCTCCTGATAAGGATTTGATGAATTGATGTTTTCTGACGGGTAGAATGCAATGGTCTGTATAATTGCAAACTGCCGGGACACTTATCTATCATATATCAGTGTCAAGTCACCTCCTCCGAACACCCTCACTGCCACCGAAGTTTAGAACCTCTGGATCGGTATCTGGAGTGAGAATTGAGTCATGGTGGATGCCATGGGCCCCGCTGCTGACACGATATCTCAACACAACTCAATACAGACTTCGATGTAGCATTCATTACACTTGATTCAGCGTCTGAATGTGATATCATATCTTGGCGCCAAACTCTCACCCTTGTCACCCCGTGTCACCCTCATCTCCCTCTGCAAAGGTCCGGTTACACAATTCGAAACAATAGGAATGAACTAACATTTTGATGCATGTTGAAATCACTGACAAGATTCGTGCACTGTGATATGTTAATGAAATCTAAACTTTTACATCCAAGAAATTCTCCCTGTCTGATTCTCAAATTCCTCCATCGTCTTACACTTTCATGCATTAGAACAGCAACAGCTCCGTATTCAGAGGGATATCCGAGATAATTACAAATCTGTATACCGGCAGGAGTACAATGTTTAAAGTGAACATGCGATGGCTTTAACTGATTTTGTAGACCACAATTGCAATGAGAAGTTTTAGTAAATGTAATTTTTCTATCAGGCCTGCATGATTTCATTAAAAATCTACAATTTCACAATGGGTTAAGACTGTATGCAGTAGTGTAATTTTCATTTAGTCAGAAAGTACTGTTTTGAAAATAGAAGCCATTTTTGGGATCATCTTTTCGCATTCTGACAATAGACATTATCTAATACAAATTTGTAATTTTACAGGTGGTAGAATTTCTCCTTCAGGATAGGAAAGATTGAAAAGTGCCCAATTGGGCTTGATATATAGACTAATACTAATGCATTGGATTAAGTCTATTACCTCATCCATGAATCAATTTATGAAACTGATTTATTATGTTCTCCTGCAAGGCTTTCAAATGTGATTTCATTGGAAAGATGGATGTCTTTCCGATCAGCTTTGGATGTTTTCAAAGTGGTGTTTATTTATTTTGACATGAACCTGGGGTATTCAGTAATTCCAAAGTGGTAAAGTAGATTTTCATGGTCATCCAAAGTAGATCTTCAAGGCCATCAAACATTGATCTTGTTATTTTTGAACAGGACAAGTTCTTGAACTTCTCAGCTGTTGAAAAAGTGACCTTGAATGAAGGTGATACTTGGATGTGTATAGCCCTCCATTGTTGGAATAATATTTACTCAAAATACTCTTGATATAGATCTGATTTGTTTCAGAACTTGACTTTGATTGGAAAAACTTATCACTAAGTACTGGTTCATGTTTCAGGACCTTGTCACATGATGATAGGTGGTTGCCAACAGCAAGTTTGACAAGCTTGCAGAATTCCTTCATTACATCAACCACTGACGAGCACAGTTCTTGGTATATTCATCATGATGTGACAAAGCCAGAATTAGAACTGACATCTTGACGCATTTTTCCCGGGTTGGATTTCAGAAAACTGCAAGTTGTTCAAGCAAAGAGGAACATAAACAGAGACAGCTATTAAAAACGTTTGCTCAAACTTTCCTCAACGAAACTTTCGACCATTCTCTTACCTAATCAAGTATAAAAATCAGGGGTCAATGTGCAAAATTTGGTACTAGATAGACAAATTACCTAAGATTGTCTGATTTTCCAGTATTTGAAATTCAAAATGACAACCATCCCTGTGTTAACTCGATGAAAAAAATATAAAATTTTGGATTTTCGAAAAAACTCAGATGGTGAAAACTTTTCTTACACCAACAGCTTTCCAATGACTCCCCAAAAGTGGTAGATAAGGATAGAACTGATAAAATTTGAAGGCCCGAATATCTGTCCCCAAGGTGCTTTCTACCTTAAATGTAGAAATGTAGCTTGCCAGTAGTTTCAGTGTGAAAACTTGTACAGCCACTTTGAGATGCATATAATGGTCCTATTACAATTATTTAAAATCTGAAAGTTTACACGCTGCTTACTTCATTGACCTCCAAAAGTAGTTATTTATATGTAAGAAACTGCAGCAATGCTTTTGGTTCGATAAATTACTGCATTTCACGATTGCAACAGAAGGAAAAGCCACTATTTACTGAATTAGTGTTTGTATAGAATATAGCGCTGGGTATATGAGTGACTCAAAATATCAGATGGAAGTCTTTGTCTATGATTGCCTGATGCATTAAATGTAACAGTCTTCTGTCAAAACTTAGCCTATCTTTGATAACTTTGACAAAGTTAGGGAGCAAACGCTCCTCAGCACATCTTCTTCTAGGTGTGTATTGCATCAGAACAAAGGCTTTTCCCAACTCAGCACCAGGATCACCCCGGGAACCGTCTCTTGAGAGTCCCCAACATATGCTTACAGCGGTATCCTTTAGTTATTGATGAAACTTCCAATCGAGAATTGGTGTATAGCCGATGTGAATTATCAACTCCTTAATGGCTGATTTTTATGGGCAAGCATGATACCGATCTGTACATATCACACTGCAGATAATTTTAATGAAAGGTGCAAAACCTCCGAACACATCGGCGATATTAATCATCAGAAATCCTGCAATACATTGATAGGAAAGTTGAGACAAGCTCTAGTCATGAGAGCAGTGTCTAGACTGATCAAATCCCTAAGTTCTTACGGGCGATGATTTAATGTTCTATAAAGTTAACCACAGAAATTCCCCAGAGAGGTGAAATATCTAATTCCACACCGATAGAGCAGATTCTGAGGGGGGTCATTTGAATCGGTTTTATTTCCATCAGCCTCACATCGTCGTCGAGAAAGCATGTCAGAAAACTAGCGAACAGCCTCATTAAGGTGAAAAATTTATCATTTGCAATGGGTCCATACATATGTATGTGCAATAGAACCATACTACTATCAGCGGAAACACGTTTCCATATTCAACACTTTTACTTGATTAATCACTTGGCGTATCAAAAGCGGAGTCGATATCTATTACTTTCTTCGGCTGACAGTTCCGATCTGAAACGCTGACTGACTATCTTCCCTCTTTATCATCTTTTGCAAAGTCCGCAAAATCAATGAGTAAATTCAATAATTTTCATGTCGATAATCTTTCTGGGGGGCAAATTGCAATTGCTTGCAATAGCGGGTTAAATTATTTCTGCACTGAATTCTGGAATTTCATGAACTACCGTAAACTGACAGGGACTGTACCAGTACGGCAGCAAATAATACATCTATGTGACTTGCAAAAGCAGAGGACAAAGGTTTCTTTTCTTAACGTACAAAATGCTTCAAAATACGATTTTTTACATTGAATTCTAGATCAGGTCATGTACACTGTTCAAACCTTAAACAGGAATTATATAAAAGGATGTAATTTTCCTTGTTCTTACATATATTTTCATGTAAGGCTTGCCTGGGATTGCAGAATGAATATATGGGGTTATTTATGATCCAGAGTACAAATTACCTGAGTGTGGGTGATGCATCAATTTTACACTGATACCTATCCTACAGCTCAATGTAGTTATGTTGAATTTAAAAGCTCACTACGGTTTCATAGGACACACTGGCAATTGTCACCGCTCACGGTGAATGTACCCACTACATTTTGTCATGAAAAGCAATTGTGAGAGTATAACAATGGGTGTCACCGAGCTGGTTGGGACTTAACACCCAATTAAAGCGATGCTGAACTCATTTTCACATCCCAATTTCGGCTGGTTCGCTGTAGGTAGCCGTAATCTGAGAACGTGACTTCGTAAGGCTTGAATTCGACTGCACTGACAATAGTGCCCATTTGGAAATTGAAGAAATTCATGCGGATTTCTGTGACGCAGACGCGAGCATTTAGGCGAGAGAAGGGATGTAGAGTAGGATTGATCCAAAAGGAGAGATTTAAACTTCACAGACACTGTGCCGAGGCACTAGACTGTATGAATTGAACATGTATATGCTAGTTGTCATATGTGAAATTCATCAGAAGATGCATTGCAAATCATACAGTCTTGTCTTTTCTGTTAATGTCCTCGGGCAATACTGGCTCAATTCCTATTTTCATTTTGGTTCTTTTGAATTCTTTATGACGAGCAATGACTGTAATTATGAATATTCACATCAGCTGAGCCTTTATGGAAAGGTGTGGTTGCCTTTGTCTGGGATCTCAAATCTGTCATAGAATCATATGCTGGCACTTTGAAACTATCACAAGGCACATCAGCTGTGTTAAGTCTTGGGTGATACATAATTCCAGTGCCTGCATACGGTAGGCTGCAGTTCCTGTACAGAATTCGGCGGAATAGCCCAGACATAGTTGCCAAACATTTACAGGGAGGACTGTACATTTCTGAATTTTCCATCAGTAGATAAGCCACTATGCCATGTGTGCTGTGTATGGTACTCAAAAAGTAACCAGATTAAAGTGAAAACTATGCCAGTGTCACTTCAAGGTGTTCTGGTGCTATAAATATTATCTACCTGTAGGCTACATCATGGCGCCCTGTAAAGACAAAAGCTGACCAAAACCCCTAATCACCCCCATTTTCCAATGATCTGGCCCAATCATCCTGTCAAAAACAAGAAGGACTGAACCAAATCTGACAGTAGAAAGAAGTGAGAGAGTTAATTGAAGTGACTTACCTTCAACACCACTAATGCACTTTACTCTGTCTCGTAGTTCTACATTATAATGATCAAAAGACATAAACAGACCCTCTGGATTGTATATTTCCTTTGGGTAGTAGACTTTAGAGTAGCTATGCTGCCACTCAAACCGTTCATAGCCGTCATACTCAGCTATTTTGCCATAAACTTCAAAGTACTTTTCAATAAATGAAAACGGCAGATAGACTTCTGCTCCTTCACGCCGCCCGTCCACCTTGTACTCATTGTTGATGAGGCATTCTATTGGTTGGTAGCGCTGCCCACTCGGTGGCACATTCACGAGGGAGGGTTCATTCCCTCCGCTGTCTTCAAGATGCCGAAGCTTTGGGTCGTGATCATGGCTTATGAGTTGGACACTACTGGTATCATGTGAATCCAACGAGCTGTCGCATCTTGACCAAAGGAGTAGCGTGAAAAATGCAAATGACACAGAGGTGGCGACGAGCAGTTTGAAGTTAGCTCTTGAGCTGAAAATCCGCATTTCACTGTCTCTTCACATCTGGGAAGTTCTGAAATAAAAGAAAACGAGAAATAGAAAATTAATTTTGAAATGTATCATGTGATTTCCTGTTCAAAACATCACACCGAAAGATCTATCTCTGTGTCTTTCATTATATTTTTATGAGCCAGACTGTAGCACTAAGAGGCGTTAATATTAGAATCCATCTTTCAAGTAGAATGCATTAGTTGAATTGAGACGGAAGATACATGCACATGGAGATCGAAACTATCGCTTGTAGATGGACTGTGCTGTGATGGAGTGGTGGATTGAAATTCTGATCTGATATGAGCAGTGGATTCAGGTTCTGTTTCAAATCACAGCACAGAAACTTGATCAGAATGTAGTACTTATTCGTGAGCACGTGCTGTAATTTTGAACATGCTACATACAGTTTTCACGTTTTTTGTCTTCATTTTGAGAACATTTCAAGCACTACGCTTGCATCATGAGGTTTGTTTTCTGACCCATTCTGCTTCACTGACAAGTACGGGTCAGTTTTACTCTATCACAGGGGTATGTAACCTTTCCTTGCAGAAGAATAAAATCATTTGTGCATAGAGTACGCCAGCACTGAATCCATTCAGTCAACTCAGTGGTGCAATATTAAATAATTTAGCATTTAATCGAAGCAGTATAGCTATAACGGACATTGAGGGATTCATGTCTTTTCAGGCGAAGGAAATTCTGCATGTCTGGATCTGAGCTAAGTTTAATAGTGAGATCGATGCGGGAACTTTGCTGAATAAACCCAAGAAACACGGTTGAGTTCAGATGCATCCAAAAACATCAGTGAATTCTGATTATCATACCAATTGCACAGGGCAGCGGAGCATTGTAGCTCAAGTAACTCACGAATGCCCAGTAAATTTAATATTCATATTGCTTTCTGTGGTCTAATATAGCGGAACAAAAGACAGTGCCTGATGGGTCAATAGGCTTAACCCCCTCTGCTATGAAATGCAAATTTCACCGTAATAAAATGCATGGCTCCAATCTGCTATAAAAATGCAACAATCTTTCTTTGAAGTGCGAGTAATTGTCCGTTCCGTGATTGACGCAGATATTCACGGGCATCCGCGCCAAATAATTTACTGTTGATGAGGCCGAATTCACTGATTTGAAAAGACTGAGTGGAAGAGAAAGGACGGAGACAAAGAAAGAACTTCCAAACATGCAGCTGGTAGCGTGTGATGATTAACGAAACGTTTTCACTTGCATTTTTATGTCATCCCGTTTAAACATTTCCTGAGAGATGTACGAGAAACGAGTGACCTTTGTATCACAAAGAATTTTCAATCATTCTCTCAACATGAAATTCACTGAAAGTATTAATTTTCTGACTGTGCCGATATCCGTACAAGTTCTGCAATCAATATTCAACTATTTTTCCTGTTTTTTTCCAATTTGATGAGACATCACAAACTTTCCCCGACAACACTCCAATATCTTTCCACAAAAATTGTTACGTGATAAATTGCTCGGCATTAATTTTCTAAAAGTATGTAATTTCATACAGCAACCATTTTATTGACTTTAACAGCATTTATTGAGAGCGCAATCAGTGATGAAAAATTTGCAATCATAAAAATTAACAGCTCTGTTTGCTGAAACATAAATTGCCGGACGATTGGTTAGCACAAGGATTTCACACGCACATGGGAATACCTAGAACATGACAATGATGGCATGATTTCACATTTCATTTTGCATATGAAACATTCATGCTGTAGACAAATTCTCAATCAGAAACAAATTTGCCATCACCAATTATAGCCAATTAATTTTTATTCAACTTCCACAATCTAACCCAGCTCTGCAAAACATAAGTTGTTTACTTTCTTTGTGATCAAAGAATGTCACTGATCCCTTTGCTGTCAGTAGATGTATAAATAATTGAAAGATTCATGGCGTATTAATGACTTTCCTAAACACAAGCACATCTAAATCTCTTTTGTGATAAGACACGCTGAGAGAAAAAAAGACACTAGACACATGTGAAAAGTCATTTCTTGTTTTGATGAAGAGCTCATACAAACCGGTATTGCTGTTTTCATTATTAGATTCAATGTCAAGAATTAGATGTTTACAATTGGGCGGAAATTTTACACAACATGAGATGTATCATTTTTAACTTTTTAGAAAGTATTATTTTGTGACAATCCACTGATTAGATTGGCTTGCCATCGTATCCTAGCTGGTATATCCTAGCTGGTATAGTCATAACAGAATCTCTGTATTCTTCTTGGGATGTATCTTCTGCATGAATTAAAATAATTAATAAGATTGACCATACAACAGTAAAACAACCTTTATGAGTGGGTGAAGAGCAATTAAAACTAGTGTGGTCATGACAATTAATTTGTGCGCGCAATGATACACTGAATGTAAGCACTGGGTGCGATGTATCTAGGGTGCAATACCGGTACCGGTATATATTGGATCCAATACCTTAGTCATTAGTGTACTAATAATGATAAAAATCATCCACAATGACAACTAAAATCCATATTTGCTACTTTTTCTTTCTTAAGTAGAGTTTTAAAGATTAACAACTTGCCCTGTAAAAGCTTATGGCAATGTATTTGTGGCAAAGTGCCTGGTATAGAACTCAACATCTTTGCTGCAGTACCTAATTATATCGGAAAATAAAATCACTCGCAGAATAATATACGATCCTCTACCATCGTATTACATCAATGCTACAAACAAAGTCTGACTGTTTAGGTGGCATTCAGAGATTAGATTTACTTGCTAATTAATTAAATTCTGACGTTACCTAATATGAAATTGACATTTGTCAACAGAAAACGACGTCTACGATGGTGAGTGTGGTTCTCTGCGGTTCAGCAATGTGCGTATTAAGCGAAGTCAAAACATTCCTTTGAAAAAAAAATCAATTTGAAAAACCAATTGACGATGGTACTCTAATTGGACACAACTGCTATTGAAAATGAACTGCTTGTATAGAAACAATAGAAGACAATGAGCTTTTTTGTCATGTGTGACAATGGTGCAACCATGGAGGTAGTAGAGAGCAACGTATGGGGTCGTGGGTAGCTATTCTCACTTTCAAATTAAGTGCCTGGTTGTACTTTATGGTGCGATACTCAGGTAGTATGCACCTTGACAGTGAAAGGCAAACTCTTGCTCGAATTTTCTTTAATTTTCAACCATTCTCTTACCAAATCAAAAATATAAGTCTGGGGTCACTATGCAAAGTTTGATACTTGAAATTCAAACTGGCTGCTATCCCTGTGATAATTCTATTTGGGGAAAATAAGCTTTTTGATATTCAAAACACAGAGACAGTGAAACATTTTCTTACTCTAATTTATGAAAAAAATCTGAGTCTGAATATCTGTCACTGAGGCACATTCTACCTTACCCTTTCAACCACCATGGTTTGGCCCAAAGCCATTGTTATCAATGGTGAGTGTGGACCTGTCTACAGGGAATTGGGGGTGAACAGGTTGAAAGGAAACTTGAATTGCATCTTGCAAGGTGTGCCACTGACCTCTGATCTAGCTACCTTGTATGTTATCAACACAATACATCTAGCCATTAATGTTTCTCATATCACACTTTCTTGCAATATCTCAGAACAGTTGCTCTGTATAAAACAAGCACTTTGACTATAAATTTTAGTTGGGACTATAAATCAAGTAGCTTGCCAGCTTTCAGAACATTCACCGATACAATATGTCTTCAGTCTGTACTGTAAAAGTTGCCTGCCAAAGGCGGTATCTTTCAGAGAAAGGGTGGTTATAGCTCTTCATCATTTTTACGTAAAGACGTTCATTTTAAAACACTGTAACTACTTGTCTACTTTGCTTAAATTCAGAGCGGTTCCCCAGCAAATTCTACTGCGATTCCCCTAGTCATGTTATTGTGGTTTCTTCTGGTGCATCAACACAGTCACAGAATTAGCACACGTCCCAAAGCCATGCCCAAAATATTCCAAAATCTCAGGAAAAACACTGGCACAATTACAGGTATCATGTCTTCAGATTTTGGAAAATAAGAGACATTTTTGAAAAAAGACCTGAAAATTTCTTGTCATTCTGGATAAATGAAGAAAAGAATTGATCCAAAACTGTTCATGATATGGTCACATGGTTTACTCACATTAGTGGCGAACAAATGTCTGTGGTTTACTTGACAAATTTCAAAATTGAGAAACCGTACGTTTTTTTGGAACAAATACCTTCAATTTTGCTCATTGATTGAATCACAAGAAATTTTCCATCATTTTTGGAGGGTCTGACATTTGATACATGATACTAAGATGGTTAATTTCCTGGAACAATTTTCATGATTATCTGCGACAATAATAGTAATTTTTGTGAAACCATTACTTCAATGCAATTTGGCTGATAACTACAATGTGTTTTGTGATGACGGAGATGGCATAGAAAAGCAAACAAAAGTTGGGCCAAGAAAATTGATAATGTAATGGGTCATTTTTATCAATTTGAAGAAATTCTATCATGTAGCGACTATTTGATCCCAATTACCTGTGTAATGAAGCCATCTCTGTGAGACCTGAGGCATTAAAGCAACATTAAAAGTGAAAAGATGTTATTATACAGAAGATAAGGGCAATGTACTGAATTTAAAAGCAACTGGTCTATGCCTTACTCTGGACACGTGACTGTACCAATGAAGTTTTCACTGCATTTGAAGGTCAGAGAGGCAAAGATAACTATCAATCACGCACACAGTTAACTGAATAACAGTACAGTTTTCGTATTCCTCGCCCCATATTATATAGTCTTGTAAATACTACACAATTTATACCCCATGCAATGTTACTGTTAATGAATTAATTCTAGAAACTGCATTTTACAAAGAGAACAAGAACCAGTGTTAAATGCAACAAAAGTTACATCTAAACTGCAGATGGAATTTTTATTCAAGGACCAAAGGTACAATTTCCTGCATTGGACTAGTTAATAACTAGTAAGTGAAAACACATACTGCCAGGGCCTGACGAGTAACTTCATTTCTAGCAGGAATTTATTCCGGTTTTCATACAGGGGGATAGGTTGAGAGATAAACAGACCGGGGATGTTTCTCTTCTGATCCCCATAGCAACTGGCCATCACTGAAACCCTCCATGATCCATAGCTGTTTCGTTGAAGATATTCTTCAAAGTCAAGGACATGAAGAAGTTGAAGTAAAATCAGCGTTATTGATGGTACTGTGACTTACAGTAGTATCTTTACAGCAGTGCTTTTGTACAAGTATGAATGTCATGAACGTAATCAATGTTGGTTTTCCAAGAGTGCACTGACACAACATGTATTTGCCTCAATATGGCAGAACATGTTATTAGAGTTTACAGGATTTTCAAGCGATTTTAAATTACAATGTTCCACCTTTCCTCAGAAACATGCAAGTGCAAATCAAGACATGTCTGCAATCTTGTACCTTTGCAAGTTTATCTTGTCACCAATAGGAAGGAATATGTTACTCCCGCCCTTTTAAATCCCTGTTTTTCACATTATTGGGTGTGTAATCAATCGCTCATTCACACTCAACAAGTCTTTTGTTTTCTTGTGAAGTTTATTCCTGGTCAGAGCACTTCCTGTCAGACAAACATGATGACTGAGATGGCCTTTGACACAGGTATTGTATAATTGCATAGTTCTGATTTCATGGTTACTATGATTTCAGTTTTTTAACGAGAGCTCCATTAGCTGTGCCTTGCTTTTGGTGTAATTTCCAATATTTTTGTGTTTTTTGTTAAAGTAAGTTTCTCATCATAATCACAAAATCAAGTTGAAATTCCAAGTACTCGGTTTGTCAATACAGCCTTAGGCTGTGTTCCTATGTTATTGTTGATAAATGAATTTAAGGACAGACTAGAATTGACTTGTAAACAATAAGACATTAATTACGCTTTTATAAATTCAGGGTTCTTGTTAAGGCCCATACCTCAGTAAATGTTATCAGGGTTACCCAGCCATGTCATTTGAATGTCACTCACACTCTCAATAAAATTACATAAGAGAACAAAACAATTGGTACAAGGGCTTTCTACAACATTTTTATCTACATCATAGTTCGTCTATTTTCTCAAACCTTTGCAAAAACACTGAAATTGTACACTTGGCATTGAGTTGGCCGTGCTAGTACTTTGTATTTCAAATTACTGCAAGGAGGAGAGTAAGGAAATATATTTGATTTCCAGAACAAAAATACTGAGAATATTCCAAAAAAGTTAAATCAACTGTTCTTTTGAGAAATATCCAAGTTATTTTTTTAAAAACTTATTTGTAATAATCAGCTTATTGTGTTTTATTGTATTGTGTAACTGTTTATTCAGATTTTAACTGTACAGCGTATAGAGATGGTTATTTCTATGTTATACGTTATAGAAGAATAAATTATTATTATTATGTAGATGAAAAAGCAACTTACCAATCTATGCAAAATAACTTTGTGGAACTACATCATAAACTTCATCACAGGTAAAATGTTCGGTATGTCGGAAATTGGTAAGAATTTATCCTGAATATTGGTTTATTTGGCCATCGCAACACTTGTGATATACAAAGACACACACACACACACCTGCATGAACTCTCCATCTCATGTTCAGTCTGCTCAAACACATTAAATTAAGCCATCATGGCTTCTCCACGGTAGGGACAGTCAAACGCATTCACCTCACGAAGAGACATAATTTGTTACATCCTCAGCACGCACACATTGGTTACCTTATAGATATCACGAACTAATATAAAAGCGATGAGAAGATGAATCTCTGTAATCGTGCCACGATATTTTTGATTGATGTCTGGTCTATCCCTGTGCACACTTTCACTATCAGCGTACATGGCGGGAATTCTATTTTCCTTCAATAGCTGTGAATCATTTTTTCCATGAAGTAACCTTTCCACGAGATGCATCTGACAGAGAGATTTTCACCGAGTGCGAGTCCTTAGATCTCATACTTATCTGTGTTACAATGTTGCTTGTTTCTGGCATGGAATTCAAAGAGAAGAGCTTGCTTTACATCCTTATAAAAGTACTTGGTTCCCTATTTCATTTCATCAGAGAAGTTGTGTTTGATAATGAAAAACAAATGCCGATAAGATTTAGGGGAAAAATTACAGTTAATTGCATGGAAGTAGGAACTGATATGATTCTGGCTGTCTGCGTATAAACAGAATGCTGAGAATCGTAGCCTTTCGTGGGCCAGTATTAATCCCACTATAGACTTACCGAACGATCAATGTCACTTGAAATGGGCACAGCATAGGCATGTAACTCAGGAGGAAGCCAATCTCTAACAGGCCATTTCCTGTATTAGCAGTACAAACACAAACTGTTGGTTTTGACGGACAAAGCTGGGCGTACTTATCCTCTGTAATATGGTGGGTGCAGTACTACACATGCAGTTCAGCAACTCAGATTGCCTGTAAGTCACCAGGCATGCATACATTCCGTCTTGTAACACCTATCTGTTGTTGGTTTATGTTCATGTCTTGTTTACCCGATTTTCAATGGATAAACGGCTCTCACCGCCTCAATAGGGTTATTGAGAAATGCAACTACATGGTTCCAGGGGGATCGCAAAACAAAAAGCGAATGTTCCGAGAAACAAAAGGGTGAATAGTTATTCCCAACAATAGAACAATGGGGTCAAATTGTAATTGGAGGGGTTTGTAAGATTGTGAAGTTCCCTTCATTTACATTAGAAACAGAGTCTTATTTCACAAGACAATTAATTAGAAGGCTGTATCCCCCCAACTGTTTGCTCATCAGAGGGTAATGTGTTGTGCCGACAGGGGAGGGATGTTGTTGTGACCAACGGTCAATATGTGAAATATTGCAGCTAATCTTAAAACAGTTACTGAATTCATCTAAAATCATTTAACACCCATATGACCATTCCAATCGTCGTTAGCAGCGTAGGAACAGGGTTCATGTACCGTGGTCAATACAGTCTTGCCATGAAGATACTCTGGGTCATCTAACTGTTAATGCCGGGTAGGATCCGACCGGAAAGCTGTTTACATGTGAGAATAAAAGTTTAATTCGCTCATTACAGTGAACGGCATCATCGTAAACCTCACTACCAAATATTGCCCAACTTAATACACCGATCACAAATTGACAAACATAATAGCTCACACTATAGACTTATTTTTAAGCGAACAAAAGCTATTTGCTGAAATGTAGCAATTTTATGATCTGAGGGTTCTTTTTCGGTAAAACACCAAGATGAAGATGTCTCAGCACCTAGGACTCAATTGTAAACTGACACAGCAGCCTATAAAACCAATCACAATTATTCGGAGCAAATGACGTGATTGCAGACGGGCAAGCAACTGTAACTCATGACAAACTTCTCACTATGTTCGTTCTGAACAGGTATTCAGTAGCCTAGACCCTATTCTCCGCTGTTGGTCTTCGGCCAAAAATCTCCAAAGGCAAAAATACTCCGGCCAGGGACTAGGCTGGTCTTCAGATGTCAACAATAAATGCAACTTCAGACATTTAGACTGTGTTGACAAGCTTATTGCATCACGCATTTCAAGATGCTCAGATGCTGTACAGGAGTGGACTGTGAGAAACCTTACTCATACTGAACATTGTCCAGATTTTACATTTTTAGAGAAGTTACATTTACTGAGCTGTCAAAAGTACCATGTACTGTACAGCGGTAGACTTGAAACATATGTTGTACAATAAATCTTATGAATATTGTGAAACACTAGTTTCTTTGCAGCAACACGCTGCAAGCTTGCCTTGCTTTTTTGTAGCATTTTAAGACAAAACTGAAGCTCTGCTTCGCAAAAACACATTTCATAGCACACGTGGAGATCAAGTTTCCAGGTACTTACCAACACTGGTCCATAAATATCGCAGTTAGCAAACAATTCCATCTATCATGCAGTCAAGCCAAGGTGGGACTGACTTGATATCAGGCAGCACTGAATAGATATTTCCGATATCTCATCACAAATCTATTGACAGCATGCCTTTGTAGCTAAGTAGATAAGGCTTGTTTATACCTGGGTATATATACTGACTTGAAACCCTATCCATCTTTTCCAAATTGGTGTTTTATTATCATTTGTACACTAACAGAACTACCACTTTGTGCCGCCGTCAACTTTTTAAGCAGAGCTAAGCAGTTTAAGCGCATACAGTGTTTGTCCATTATGAGTTCTTAAAAACCATTATATGCAACAGTGTCTGCTTTTGCTGGGGGATGACAGGGACTCAGATTGTCAGATGGTTGTCATGACGTAATATGGGCTCATCCCCCTTAAGGATGTCACCTAAAGATAATCACTCTAGGTGTACTACAATCAGTGCTGTGTCGTCGGTATGTGACAGACAGTAAATTGTAATGCATGGCTTGTTTTGCTGAAAGGAACTGGAGTAAAGTTGGTGTGGAATTCTAGCTGGACTAACAAGGCGGCTGGGCTGAACAAAATCAGCTTTGTAGCTTTGTAACTGCAAACTCCATAGTTGTGTATCAACTGTAGCACCCTTTACTCTTTAATCCTATAACTATACTTCGTGCCGTTTTCCTCATCTCCCGTTTTCTCAATCTTGTCTTTTCCCAAGCGGCCAGTTCTTGATTAAATGTTATTTACGATCACCTTTGCACCGTAATGCGACTTCGATCGTCGCCGTTGTAACTGACCATTACATTGGTCTCCTGTGGCCCTGGCGTTTTGACGCAGACAATGAGTGATTACTGTGTTATGGGAGTTTTTGAACTCCCAGGCTCAACGTGTTGAATGTAGACATACCGGTGCTACTGTTCAATTCCACACAGCAAAACTGGAAACTCAGCATACAAATTTGGGGTCATGGGAGGTGTGAAATATGGGTAGTAAAGTATTGAACGATGGTGAATATTTAACAAAAGGTGACCACTGCCCATATTTGATGTTGATTAGGCATGGATACAACTTCTGATGTTTTCATCACTTTTGTTCCAGAAAACACATTTTTCTTTTCCCAAGAGTTGAAATATTAAGTATGTCATGGAAAATGCATTTCAAGTTTACAGCTATAACTGGAGCTTCAAACTTGTGCCGTGCACGTTATCTTAATTTGGAAATAACCCCAAACACCTACAATTATAGTCATTATACTTACGGGTAGTAAGATAAGCAGAAGTCTGTGATGTACCAGGTATGGACTTGCTGAGCAAAAAGCCTCGTTTTCAAGGGTGATATGTGTGACAGCTGAATGCTATGGACAATACATAGTTTGTTACAAATTGCCTGTCTCCCCACCTTCTGAGAGTTGCACGTATGAATATGTAATTTAATATTTAGTGGCTATGACAGGAGTTATCTTTAACCAAAATCAAGTTCACATTTCCTTATCTTCAATTCTTAAATCTAAAATCGTTATCAAAACAGGAAATATCAGCTAATGATTTTGGATCAGAAATCAACTTGAATGCTATCGATCTCTTTCTCTACATGCACATTTTGCAGTGCATCATGGGATTTACTAATTTCACAACGTGACCTTGCCGCTATCTTGTTGCAATATCTCAGCTTTCTAAAAAGGCAAATGTTTAAGTTTTGGTCATGAGAATGGTATTAGAAGTAGAGGACTTTCAATTTTCTTTTATTTTACTGATTGTGAGTGGTATTACTTCTTCTATCAGGATATCTTGACCACGATTCTTCCTCCTTTAGAGCGTGTGCAAATACTATTCAAGCAAACTGCACTCCAGCGATAAAGTTGGACAAAAATATCTGATTTCACTCGCACAAATCGTCTGAAATGGCCACCAAATGTAGGCAATAAATTACAAATACAGAGAAAAAAATTTCTTTCTTAAAATTGGAAGATCTTTGATCTGATTTGATTAAAGTTTCACGTATTATTACGTGTCTCGCAAACAGTTTCTGCGCAAGAAATTTCTGCTGATAGCAAAAACGTGCTGACAACAATTTCTGCTGAAATGGGAAATGTTGCACACCACAAGCACGTGATAAATTACAATCAATGTATCCAAAAGATCAATTTTCAAAAAAATTCATTCAATTTGATCAGATTAGTACTACTTACGCACAACAAGTTTGCCATCCAGAATGGTTGAGTTTTAATATACTCCAAGCTTATCAGATAGCAACTGTTTAATTTATATTCAAATTTTTTGCTCAGTGATATACGAGTGACGTCCATTTTTTCTGCATTACTGTAGTTTTAACATTTACATTCAGCATTTACCTATTGATGGACAAAGAGGCAGACTATAACCGACTGAAATGATGCTATAATTTCAATGAATTTCCTTTCTAAAATAACATACTCTCTTTTTTTGTTTAAAAAGTTCACTAAAAGACAGTCCTTCCATTAAATATTTATACATTATATTAAATTTTGAGTGGACAAACAATTAAATATAATGACGGATAACAGTTTTTGAACTGCTTTTTTTTTCAGAGATATAGCAGTGTGCCTGAAGTACATATACGCTTCAGTAGATATAATCATTTTCAAATGACAAACTATTTGTGAAGTCCATGTAAGATGGATGGCTTGTACAAAAACCCAACGATAAGATTTCACAAATCGAATAATCTAGGCAGGATGATAAAATTGAAAGGCAGTAACCATGGTAACAATGTCGTTACAAGACACCCTAAACATCACTGTACCAAATGGGGTTAATGCTGTTGACTACCTGGGCGCACCTGGAAAATAGTGGACCACCTCTTCTTCATGGCATAAATCGGTGCTTGTCTGAGGGTGCCTGTTACGGTGAATAAATGCGAACATACCTCTAGGATAATATAGAAATAACGGGCGACACGCTGACCATTAACGTTTATTTGTGGGCAAGGATGAGAGGAAAGCCAAAAATTAACGGGCGAGGCTTGCCGAGCCGTTTAATTTGGCTTTCCTCGAGCCCGCGCCCACAAATAAACGTTAATGGTCAGAGCGGAGTCTGTTATTTCCATTATATTATCAGCGAACCCAAGAAAACCGTCAACATTTCCGAAAATTTCAGGAGCGAACGATAACTGGGCCCCAGAAACTGAGCAATACACGACGCACTGTCACGTGCGCTGTAAACAAATGGCAAATCCGGGGATGTTTTCAGAAAAAAGTATCTCAACTTGACCTACAAGTGCTAAATTTTATTTTGTGATTGATTATGATTTATGTTTCAGCTGTAAAGTTACGATACTTTGAGTTGTTAATCTTATTATTCATATTCACGGGCATGTAAACAAACCATTACTGTGTATTTGTGGTCAGTCACGTGGTTCAGCTCGACCAATCAAAATGCGACTGGCAGGGCATGGTAATATAATGATGGTTTGATGGCACAGCAAGGGTTCTGTGCAGTATTCCTCCGTCTTGTCGTCCTGTTTGAAACTTAGCAACAAAATTGGAATTTTACCGTCTATTAAGGACTTGGACCTTCGAGTATCACGACAACTGAGGCTTTGTCCTTACCCCTCAACACACAACAAATACCTGGCACAGATATTGGAAATGCAAACCGTGATCACGGTCCATTTAGATAGGAAATGGGGGGGAACGTTCTGCGGTTTTAGTTTCTCCACAGGGATTCAGAAAACAAAACTTTTCATTCTCTCTCATGTTTACAGCGACAGAACAAAGATACACTTTGAAGTGCGACAAGGAGGGCAGCTGCTATGCAGAATGGCAGACATCTTGAATTTCAAATACTGGTAAATCTACGTAAACTTTATTCCTGTATAAAGAGTATCTGGATACATTACAGGCACGTAATGCTTATAGAAGTCCTACATCAGTTTGAAAAGTTCCATGAAACATTTTTTATCATAGCACCACTCTGCTCAACAAACTCATCCACTTTAAAAGCCATCAGCGCACCTTTCTGAATCGGGCTCATTACGTTAGAGAACATATTCCATGGTGGCCTATCATGGAGCGACCGGAGTGACCCCCAGCATGGGTCCTAACTCGAGCCAGGTATCATGCCTCCACCACATACGGATCATCGACTTTAAGCCCCAGTCTGACAAACACCGCGTCCACTGCCTTATTACTTTGCAACATCTCAGTTGGATAGAATAACTTAGCACATTGAGGACGATTGTAGTCTACTCGGTGGCCTGGTCACAGTGAGAGAGTGCCATCACACTGGCAAAGTGACAGTGTGTATTGAATTATGCAAGTCATCTACTGCTGTCTGACTGTCTCAGCCCTGTCTTCCCACACTCTCCTGTCTGCCTGTATTAACTTTCCCCCTAATTAATGACATTTGGATGACTCCCAATCACCTCTCTGACAACACAGTAGTTGCTGAATAATCATGTAAGGGAGAAATACATACATGTAAACACCCAGCACTATATATGCAATGTTTTTGTAATGGGCAGTACCTGGGTGAATTTTGCAGGGGTTCCCCTTTGCAATATCAATACAATTACATTACATGCAACATCAGAAATGGTACTATGGTTCCAAAGCTCTGTTTACCTGTTCCAAACAAAACGTTGATATAGCAGCAATGGTTGTTATGTTAAAGCTATACTGAAAAAGAGAGCATGCAATTGTATGCCACTGTACCAGTATAGCAGGCACACACATACAATTTGTTCAAAGTTCAGATTTTAAGCTTCCAGTTAATAGTGCGTGTACACACAGAGTCTTTTAATCATCTACTGTACATCAATCTGTGATCAAAGCAATGATATCACCAACATGAGAGTTACAACGGCTCTTGACAAGGACATCTTACAAAATTCACAAAGAAAGTCAGTTTTTTAAGTCTGTAGTAATTTATATCAATAGTTTGACTGACACAGATATATATACACTCAGACATGCAGATGATACATCAATACCAATGTATGCACATTCACTGACAATGAGATGTGGTATATACACTTCAGATTTAAATGTGCATTGCCTCCACGATAGAACCAAAAGATAAATCAGGGTGTTTTTAGGACCACTATTAGGAACAAATAATGTTGCAGGGGTTCCCAAGTAATTACTGAACATTCAAAGGCATTCATAATATAAAATAACATAAATATTACTTACATGTAGTTCCTAAATACTGCATATCTACTGGTATGTTCTTTAAACTTTGCAAAAATACCATACGAAAATTTGTATCTATAGATACCAGTCGGTAACTACGGATTGACTGTAACCAATTTCGATATCTGTATCACAGCATATGGAAATTCTTAAATAAAATACGGACTGAAATGCCAATTGATGAATCTGCGTAATTTGAACTGACACAAAGAATTCCATCAGTTGGTCAATTACAGTGTGGACAACATTCAGTGACCGGTGTAATTTTTCTCATCTGCGTATGAATTCCTGAAGACGGGCTTTGTCATTTCCAATCAGGGCTGATAAAGGAAGCATTGTGCAAGTTTAAGGTTGCTTACACACCAACAAGACACCCACATGACAGCCAATGTACACACTTCACCCTCCCAACCACAATCTTACAAATCAAAGCAAATTACTCGCGCTTGGCCACATCTTTAGTTCACCCTTCCAAACGAACTGCGTGTTCACCGTTCGGCCTTCTGGCCCTAATTTTCCATTCAGTAAAGTGAAGCCCACTATATAAACCTTTAGTTTTATTGTGTGCAGTGATTTTCACCGACGGTTAAAAAAGGAATGTTTTCACTTGGGAAAAAGGATCCATTCTATGTAACTTGCTAAAAGCAGCCATCTCGTGAGAATTGGATGGAAAAAGGGGTTACAGAAAAACTGTGAGATTAGGCAGCTGGAGTTGGTGGGATTTTATTAAAGTGAAACTAATGAATTTATCAGAAGAGAGCATTTTTAAACGACTAGGGGTTTTCACACTTGATGTGTATTTGTATCCCACAATGCACAGCTTTGAGGCTCTCTTCTCTGGGTGAGATACAATCACTCATGGTACAGTGTGCTATTTACATGGTATCAGCATATAAACTAGCTACTTGAATTTTAACTGGTCCATTACGACGTAGGCAGGGAGTGAAGATTTTTTCCCTTCAAATGTCTACCTTTTATTTGCAAATTCTTTCAAATATTTTATCAGACACTGAAGTTATCAACAAATTTAATTTGTCATAAAAGTAACACCTACGGGTCTATGATTTTGATAATGTTGTGATCTTAGATTGGATATACAAGTACCTTTTAATCGCCAAATGTCTGGTCAACATACTGTGAAACGTGAACGTATACAATATCTGAATTAGGTGTGAAATAGTAATCATGTTGACAAAAGCTAACGTATAAATTCATTTCCCACTGACAACATCAGTGACAAGTATTCTGAACAGCATGCACAGGTCAACAGAGCGAGAGCTTGACATCATTCCACTCTTTCAACATCAAATTTTGGTATAACCCTGCCTTGTTCTCGGGCAGAATGGGACCTTATTACACAGAGTGGGGGACGAGAGGTGTGAAAAGGTTTGACAATGCGGTACAGCTATACATGTCGAAAATTATAAAAAAGAAATGTTAAAAGGGTTGCTTATCAGTGATTTCCATATCTTTAATGATCAGGTCTAGAAGCTATATGCTCTAACTCTGACATCCTTTGAGAAAACCGGAGGGATATATGCAAAATCATATAGTTGCCATGAATGTACCGTACGGTAAAGAGTCAACAATTTACAAGTAATGGCTCGATCTGCATTGTAAGGATATTTTTTCATCATACAAAGACATGTATGAAACCTTATGCCACGCATGAAAATTGTCAGTCTGTTGTATGAGGGTAGACTGTCACTGATGGAAAGTTTGATACCAGCAAACAGACTGGGAATACTTTCTGAATTTTGTTAGTATTTCAGTGGTTTTATCTTTCCATGGTGTAAACTTACGACAGATGGATTGCAAAAGTGTCTGATGATTGCAGACCCACAAAAGACTGAATATGGAGAGTGTTAACCATCTAGTGTCTAGCCGCTGTTTCAAACTGTACCAAGAGTAGTTTAGAGTTTGACAATGACAGGGCTCGATAGCACACTAACATTTCACAGATGGGCTGTAGCGTGTACCGTGTGTTGTAAAGTGTATGTATGTGGTGCTGCGTAAGCGTGACAGTGGACAAAGTTGATTTCCATAAAGCGCAGAAAGGTCAGATTTGCCGGTGACATGGGAGGGTCACCCTTCTTCAAGAATTACTAGAGCGTGTCGTCAAACCATTCGGAGTAAAACTAACTTCAAGGGTTCATTCTCCAAGTAATGTGAATTCAATGTACGACACACTTATAGGCTCCATTGTGCTGATCTCTTACTGTGAATATCTTTCGGTGAATATGCATCAGTACTGGTAACGATATCTTCAGTAACAAAAACCCTATTTGAAGGCTCAAAACATTTTTTCCCGATATTAATTGTACTTTTCCTTTCTGAAAGAAGACGGGCACTTCTTATTCACTATAAAAGCATCGCAAAAGGTATAATTTGATCTATTTTGACTAGAGTAGGAAGATCAGAATGAATACAGGAACACTAAAACCACTTCAAGTGTGAACTTATTCAGGACAGAGTTACAAGTTAAGAGCTGTCCTCCTGAATTCAATGTATCGTGTTCAGAACTCACTGTTAAAGAATTGAAAGAAAATGGTACAATGGGTTGATGTTGTGATTTACTTTTCTGAGTGCCTGTCTTTTGTAGTGAACACTGTTGATAGATACAAAATGGCTGATTTTAGAAGTGCTTACAATGTAATATTACCCTTTCTGAAAAAAAAATCCTGATTTTAGTCGAGTGTAGTTGAAGAATATTGGTATCAGTATGATCTGCGGAAATCTTTTCTTGTTGAAAACGATATTTCCCGAAACATGCAACATGTCCTGTAGTTTTTTCTGAGAGTAACAGCCAGTCTCACTGTGACCAGTACCATACATGGTGAATCTTCCACAGCTGAGAGCCAAATATATACAGCAGTCACTTGGGCAAGCATAGGCTCTGCATTTTGACAGCTGGGTTGCCGTAATTATAGGCCAAAACAACACAAGAGGATATGTCAACAGTCTATTTGTATTGAAAACTCAACTGAGATAGATTTTTTTGTGATTAAAATCATGGACATCTTACAGAGTCAAATTTTTATTAGGGGTCTAATGGTCGTCAAATTTGCAATAGGAGATGTTAAATTTTATTAGATATTTGACTTGTGCCTGTAATATTTTCAGTACTAACAGTGAGCATTTAAAGTTAAAAGATTATTTATGATATTGTTGTCTGGTTGAAAACCATGTTTTAACTCCCAGGTTGATGAATTCAGATGTAAACACAAAATGACAAAACTGCAGCTTTCTCATTTTGGCTCATGAATTTGGGAAGGTGCTTGATGGAAAACAAAACTCGTGTTAAATATCACCTGGGTGAGTGACACTGTCTGATGACTGTCATTAAGTTTATCTGCAGGTATTGCTGATAACAAGTCTAGGAGTGACGCAATTTGTGACTGACTGACGTCTTCATGTTCGATGTGTAAGTGGCGATTCTGTATATGCAGTGTTTTTGTTATTGAGGCCTGCACCCTAGTTTATTGTTTTGCCAGCGTTCCCAAGCACGGTCCCTCCTTGTGGAGGGACCGTGTCCCAAGTCATGAGTTCACCCCATCACCCCCCTTTATCAATGCTGTCCTATTAGAGGACAACAAAAATGGAATTTGGGTTCCAATACAATATTTTTTTCCCAAACCTCAGCAAAAACACTGAAATGCATCCATGAACCGACAAAACTGACCAATCAGAGAACTGACTTTGGGTTGGATTCATTTGATAATTTGAGAATTGGAGAAATCTGTTTGAACGAGAGAAGCTTACAATCTACACGTCTCAAACAATAGACCCTGTCACTTCAAATTCATTTCCCGATGGCGCTGAGAAGAACTCCATCGCTACTTGGCAGGAAAAGCAGTGTGCCGGTGACGTGAACAGTAACGTCATTCACGCGCCATTCATGCACCATTTAGGCTGAAGTGCACCTTGAATTATAATGCTCGTTCAACTTGACCAACATTGACTCAGACACCTGATGGGGGCACTGGAGGTCAGAGGTCACCAGAATGCGTCAGTGTGTTAATGCGCGGTTGATACCAGCAGCATACTAAAGACAGCCCTGCATACAGTGTATAATAAAATCCTCTGGAAAATGTGGAATGATAAGTGTGACTTAAATATTTCTCAACTATATTCTGCCATTTATGAACTAACCTTTACTCTCTACAAGGATGGTGAGTCAATCATTTGAACTGTTCAGTCAACCTCAACATAAGTAAGGAACTACATGCGATGAAACAATGATGAAACAAATTTTATGAAAAATATCTCTATAAATCACTAGGCAAATGTGATGTGACCAATTTTAGACTCATCATCTCTTAATACTGTGAGTTATTTAAATGAGTGCTATTTGAACTTGACAAGCTGTTGCCAACACGTTGTATTCAAAATGTTCAAAGTACATATATAAATATTAGAACCACAATATGGATGGTTTGAGCAGATAAAAAATATGTAATTTTTTTAAAATTAGCAGCAGTACCAACGTACCTGGGTATTTCATACGAGTTCTCTCAATTACTTTCCCATCATAAAAAATTCTGTCTAAAGAAATGATTAATTTGCAATTGATGTACAGTTGTTGATTAGCATAGAAGATTGATGTTACTTTTAATTTTATTTGATTGATGGAATACTAAGAATAGAATTTTCTTTCCAGGGGTGATGTGTTTCACACAAACAAGATCATACCTGTAATATCAAAACAATATCAAAACTGGCCTTTCTGAAAGGAAATATCAACATTCTGATACAAACAGCAACAACTCTCACCAAAGTTGACACCTCCTGTGCAGCTGTGACCGTGAACTGACATCTAAATTATGCATTTGCAGGCAAATAGGAGTCATTAAAATTTACTTACTGAGGAGTAATTTGATTACCATTGGCACAACCTCACAATTTCAGAATTATGAAAAAAAAGACAACAGCAGGAATGACATTGTGTGCAGATCAATGATGTGGTTTTGTTAAGTGTCCTTTAGTTTTGTGTTTCACATGGTAATAAAGGAACTTGTGTTTGATCCCCCTTGAAAATATAATACATCATGTACGTACGTACACAACATACACACATACATACAGTTTACATATGCACATACACAAATGTGACAGTGTACATACCAGTATATAGACGCACAAAATAACACATATTTGCACATACACTCAAATTGGACTATTGCACAGATGCTGTCCATAAAACGGAAATATAATGTAGATTTTGAAAACCTGTTGGCAGAACAGCTTACTTCCCCATTCTCTATAAACATTTGAGTACGAGGTCACAGAATAATATTCCCACCAAGGTTTGTCTTTAATCGCCTTGTAAATTGATAACGGTGTGATCTATATCATAGATAGATGAAATATTTTGATCGACAGTGAAGTAAAAACAAGTTGGTGGTGGTGATGCATTTCTGCTGGTATTTGGACGTAGGTGTCACAGCAGTGGTGTACATTTACACATGATTCAACATCATTGTCGAACCATGTCTGCTAATCTACAGAAACACTGTGTTTCTGCGCCAAAGATCATCGAGACTCAAAAACTCAACTCACCTGATCAGAAGGTATTGGGGAAACCACTCACGTCCGCGCACAGTTTACAAACATGTCCAACAGCGTAGAGAGATGGAGTTAAAATGTTCACGGGAGTTCAGAGCACTCGGTGAACACAGTACAAACAGCTGCAGCAATCTGCTGCACCTGAATTCAAAGCTCTAGTAGTGTTCCGAACCCACTGGATTAAAGCATAGAGCGAACACCCCTTACAGCAACATCTGTCAGTGGAATATTAACATCACACTGCGGCAAGCACCAGGGCTTGTGACCGCGTGACACCAAAATTAATACCCCAATCTAAATTCACCTCATGAATAATTACTCTATTTTAATGAACTGGATGGCAGTGTGGTCAAATGTGAATCATCACAATGTGTATGCCGTCACAATCTGTGTTCTATTTTTCTTTGTGATACGGTATTTTCCTGACATAATTTACCTGTTTTTCATCCATGTTGATAAATATCATGAAAACGGGCTGTTTTTGCTTTTTTTTTCTGACTGAAATATTTCTTTAAAATTTTTCACATAAATTATTACAAATGCTTATGCAACAATATATTAAAATTTATGAATTATAAATTATGTATGGACGCATTAATGGAAACTAATTAAAACCATGTCGTAAATTTGCTGACGTCTTTGTATCAGATGGCAATATTTTGTTGCAATATATATCGACAGACAAATCAATTTGTACATTTATTTCATCGAGTGCACATCAATTCTTATTTCAAACTTCTTTGCCGATATTTTGTCCTTATTAAGCTTGGCAAACAGAGAAACCATTAAAGGGAACAACATTACTTCTCCGATCGGCAAGAACTTTTAATGACTTGAAAGATGAGACATATTAAAACCCCTTTTTCTGTAAAACATCTGGGTTTTCCACAACGTTGGTTGGGATTAGCAATGTCCTGTTACATATGGGAACATTTGAGGCAATGATTTTGAAACTCACACAAATTTGACAGGTGCTTCGTTTCTGCATTTTGTGTGGGGTTGAGTAATTTTAGCTACTTTCAAACCTCATATCCTTTTTTCAGGGATAGCTTAGGTCGAAATTATCTAAATTGAGTTGCTTTATTATAGAAAGCAGTGCTTTATGTGTTATTTAAAATAACAAACAAGTGATTTTAGCAGCTGATATAGCCCTGCTGTGATATTGACATACACTACATAGCGGCAGTTAACTTTGAGTTGAATGTAAATAGCAAATATTTAGAGCTGACAGATAAAGAGAGTAATTTTCCAAAGATTAATGGTGCAAATGAGTCATTGATATGATATGAAAGTGATTGTCATTTATAATTTCCCGAAAGGGAAGAACTTTACTGCATTTGAATCCAACTCGATCTCAGCTGTTTTAAAAGCCTACAACACGGTCCCTCCACAAGGAGGGACCGTGCCTACAAGTACAATACCGGTATTGCAGGTTTGATCTCAATTTCAGTAAATATGACTAAGGTCATCCTCATCAACCTGTGTGCTAAATGTCACCAGACCAGCAGTTCTTGAGAAGCAACGTTTCACTCAAAAATTGTAGCTGTTTGTAAGGTTTTGACGATACTGATCATCATCATGGGATTTGGTCCAGAAAACCGTTTACCAAAATCATTTAAGAAAATTATATGTTGTAGACCCTGGGTGCTAACGCAGAGAAAAACAAAAATTAGCTGTACATGTCTCCAGCTTCAATTAACACCATGGGTAAAATACATGTTATAGGATATGGGTACCGATAGATGTGTGGTTGAACAAAGCCACTGAAACAATGAACACAAGTGCTAACTAATTACACTAAAAGCTGTGACATGACAAAAGCACTGCCTTGTTTGGGCAATCAGAAATCAAACAATTTCTTAGCAGGCACAGTATCCAACACTCACAGGTTTGCCTCCAAAAAAAATCAGCCAATACACAGACCAGATACAAAATACACACCAATGAACAAACAGATGGAAAACTGAATTTGTTGGAAACACGGCTTGTGAAAAGGCTACACATGAATGATGACATTATTGTCACATAACAGAATCAATATTGTCACAACATGGCTCTTCCATAACAATTAAGGTAGAATGCACTTCAGGGACAGATATCTGGACTTTCAAGTTCGTTCAATACTTTTCAGGTCTACCATTTGTGGGGGCTGATTTTAAAGCTTTTGGAGTGAAAAACATTTTTTCCGGGACTGGGTAAATTTCCATCGTTCCTGATAAAATAGATTTTTTCTGTCCACATAAAGCCAACTGATCACTGTACCGGTAGAATCCCAATGGGCCATCTTTTCAAACTAGTTGTTTTCAAATATTGTTTTCACATTTCTTTGTTATGTTATATTTGCACTTAAAGGTGGAAAGTAAACAAGTTAGTGAAGGTAAGAGCACTGCAAATACCCGTTAAAATATATATTTTATGAATTACACACATCAAAATTATTCGTAATGTGAAAAGTTAACAAATAGCACTTTTCAGGGCAACAATTCTATGTGTACTTTTCTTGTCTAGTTTCATCAACCATTTTCCTTTTCATTATTAGACTTCAAATATTACAATATTTTACTTTATCTTTGAACAGCCAGTTCAAATTTTGTGGAAAGTACTGCCATGCTTAATTTTCAATGGCCGTGCAGACCAACAATTCTTCAACAGACTGATTACAGATGTTTATGACTGAATATCAAAATTACCCCTGTTAGATGCTCTGAACTTGTAGTTGTAGTTTCTGAGATCCTGATGTCATGGGCAGAAAACAGTTGATCAACAAAACTAAACTTTAATCAAACTTAAAGAAGGGCAATATGATACCAATTGCATTCGTACTTACTGAGTAAGATTACATGATAAGGTAACAAAATATTTGGTTTTAAGCCTGTCATCTTGAAAGCAGAGAAACTGAATTTAATCATTTTATAAAGTGTGATGGAAACTTAAAATTCAAAAAAATATCTGATTCTTTCCAATACCTGTTGAGTGCTATTGAATATCATGAACACACTTTAATAATGGAACGCTGTACTTTAAACTGTACATGTACGGAATTCTCCAGACTTCGTCACCACTGCATCTAACTTTCAACAATACACCTAAAGTGGGTGCATCCACCGCTCTTTTGTTGAATTGTAACATGGGTTCAAATTGCACAAAATTTATTGAGGGCATTCAGTGATATTTGTTGCTCTTTTTTTCAACAGGAAGATGCCTGCTTGAAATTGTAAACCTGACATGAATGCTAACTACTGTTACTGTTGTATTCATTGTTGCGCTCAATGCCAATTTAAACACATCCTGCCGTTTTAGTAAGTTGAAAGAGGAGAATATTCTCATGCAAAAGTGGAAACCACATCATACCATGAACACCAACCGAGATTCCAAAAACCAGAAATTGCCATCCGACTGGACAACGCAGCCAATTGTCAGAAACTTTCAAGTCATTCACAGGACTGACACTTTGATGTTCAGAATCTGACTGTGTTTGTCTCTTTCTGCTTCTGGAAGCGTAACCTCTGCCTCAGATCTGATCCCGGAGTTTCCACCGAGCATTGTGCTCCTGTTTAGTTCATTTTTTGTGTTCATTGGACCAGACCAATGTTGTCTATACAACTTCATATGGTCCTTGTATCAGTAATTTATTGCCTCTTTTGTTCCGATGGTGAGACATGTCCTCTATTTCAATAAACCCTGCAGACAGTAAAAATGATAGATGTGGCAATGTCTTTCACATGAAAATCTATTTTCACTCTGGGCTCACAGATAATAACAACGTTCCTCTCCGTTGATCCTACATGGCTATCTCTTTCTGGAGGACTATTTTTCCATGTTTTCTGCCTTCCGCTCTGGTATCCATCTCACTCACTGATGAATGCCGGAAATCCAGACTTGGAGATTTAACATGATGTTGCATGTAAGATGCTGGAAGCTTTTCTTTTTCGAAATGGCAAATATCAGTGAAATTTGAGAACAATTTTTGAGTTTGGGGCTGTATTCGTCAGAGATTACAGTTGGAACTCATGTAGCACTCTTCCCCATGAGCATAAATATCGATTTTACGTTTTGACGTTTACACCGGTATTTCATTTCATTTTAGCAGCTTAGGACTCCATGTCGTTCGTTCTTTCCTAACTCCAGTGCTGATCCACACGCCAATTTCATCGGTGCACAACCACACATAGAAAGCATCACTCAACACACTACCATCATCGGAAATCAGCTAACTTTCGATGTTTTTGAAACGCAAGTTCTCATACTCTGAGTACAATAGTCTCCCAAATATACTAAGCGCTTTATATTGTCCAAACTGGTATATCAACATTTACTCACTGCACGCCCTGCATGAGCGTTAAGGAGAAAAAAAAATAAATGAAAAGGCACAGTTAAATTCTACATGTACTCTTTTGTCAACAACGGTTTCTGTTCCTGTTAGTCTTTGTACAAGCCGCTCGCTGTACAAAGTAGGAGACCTCGGCTAACCAGCTTGCCATGATTTCATTTCAAAACTTAAGAGGATTTAAAAGGAAACAGTTGCTACTAGGACTTGTATGGGCATAAAGGCCCTCTTGTGAATTGCAGCGTAGCTTGTGTAGACAGCTCGCATTAACTCTGCTAATCTCTCTTTGTCATAGTCACAGCCTACAGAATACTGAAAAAAAAATAACGCTTCTTGTTAACCTTTTTCAATACCAACTGACATTACTCTTACAGTTCTTCGACAATTTTTCTCCTTGAATGGAAATATTCAAATATACCACATCTTTTATCGTATGCAACCACAGATTTGCTATTTTTCTTGTTCTGTGCCCTAAAGTAGCATAAATAGAGAACGCCACAAAAAGAAGAAAAAATGCAGAAAAAGCTAGACTGACAAAAACATTGAAATACATACGTATGTTACCAATCTCCCTTTGAAGTAATAGAAAGCGACATAATGGCTGATGTACTTTACACAATACCCACTTTTTTACTTTCACTCGGGTAATTTTCTCCATATATGAAACTCTCATTATCTGAATTTTGTACAGTGTTATGTATTGTGCTGTTTGTTTTTATAATAGTTATTAGTAACTCAATCCCCTCATTATGTTGAGCTGTTTAAATTGCCAAAATGAAGCTAACTGGAGGACCTGCTAGAAATATTAGGCTTATAATTTTAGTAAAAATTTTAAAAACATTTCTTTAATGTTTAACAAGGAGAAATTAGATTAGCATCCTGTGTAGGTGCAGATCAGGACTTTTTATATGATCAAATGCATTGGAAAAAATTCATCAGATGTAAACTATCAAGTAGCTGTGGCAATAATTACTTCTTACTTGTAAAGCTTGTTCCATGAACCTGTTTGTTCAGTTGCAGGTAAAAACTAACAGGCCCACTGCATTTTTCCAAAATGCATTTTGACAGAAATTGACAGTATAAAAAATATTTCTACTATAATAAGTGCATCTGATAATGGATAGCTGACTTTGAATGGGCTTGGTTAAATTTAATTTCAGAAAATAACATAAAACATATCGAAAGCAAAAATAATATCCTTTCTGTCGTTGAAAGATAACGATATTTTTATCAAGGTTGTTCATAATTATTTATAGCTGCTATGAGTTTCTGCATAAATAGCAAGATATTACTCACAAAAGAGATTATTTCTATCTGGTTTTGTTATCAGCTGCGATGATATTGAGCCAATGTCAGCGATCTGTCAACATATGGTATTTAGGGTGTCTTAAAGTACTTCATGGTAGTGTTGACACCCGGATGAATTACCCCAGTGCTAACTTGTGTGAGGAGCTATGCTCTTTTTTCTCACTTAGAACAGCTGCGAGTTTTGTATAAATTTTCAAGAAATACCGGTATTGCTGTGTGAGATGTGGGTTTGTTTATTCAATGCATTTTGAAATTTTCCATCATTTGATGTTCATGCATATGCACTGTGATATACTTTGTTGGTGACTGGCTATTTGCATCTGCATGCCATTTTAGGTTGAAAACTTCATGGTAAACCAAACACTAGCATGTCCATGATATGCTTATCTACTCGACGACTACTTGATATGGAACAAATCTTTAGCCTCAGCATGGGCAAAGTTCAACTATGATACATAAAAGACAACAACAAGTTGAATACAGGTGTACCAATAAGATACTGGTTCAGCCAAAAGACATTCCTCTGATACTATAAACTTACTGACACTGACTCAGAATTTTAACCAACATTGGTACACTTAAATTCAAACAAAAAAAACAAAAATTCGTCATGAAAAGGTATCCCAAACCTCAATCTGAAATGCAACAATAAACAAATTCAACAAGAAACCTAATTGGTACATTTACAAGAATTTGACATGGACAGAAAAGTCTTCTTTTTCGTCTCAAAACTACAGACAAGATACAAAAGTAGATTTTCCACTCTGTTTGCTTTCAGCATATATGTTATGACTTCGTTCATGAATCCTAGATGATGTACGGAATTACAGTAGTACCAGTAAGGGGTGGAGTCCAACTCAGCAACGTTTTATGAAACCACAACATTCAGACCTTTGCATGCTCTATACGTGGTACATGAACAAAACTGAAACCCTGAGCGACACAACTTACCACGATACAGTTGCAAATTTAAGCCAACTAAGTACGACGTGAATCATAAATTCGGAAGCCCCTAACAAAGTTAGAGCCCAGTACTTATGGATAACAAGTTACAGATTCACCAATACATTCAGTCATGTTGTATTACATATGTCAGTATCATAAACACACCGCGGCAGCTCATTGAAACCACTGGACATTGATATCTCCTCCACAGTACTATTCAAACCATTGTGTGTTGATGACACACATACACTGAAGCTTAACAGGGCCGCACATTGTGCCCTGACTTTTAGCTTTTCGTCTTGTTCAAATACAAAGCCAAAGTTGGTGGCATAATTGACGAAGTCTCCGTTTCTCATCTTGTATTTACAAACGATCTGAGCGATATAAGGTAATAAGTTGATTGAAACTGATGATTTGTATCATGTGGTCGATGCACGTGTGGTTGAAATTCTGAAGCAAGTCTCAAGGTACCGCATTCCCACTGGTGTTCAGGTTTTAAAAGCTATGAACTCACCTATGATCTAATGCAGTGTATCAGGTACCTCCAATCAGCATGCTACGGTTACAGCAAATGCATTCCTAAATGCTATACTGTCTGATGAGCTGCCTGTGTCTCCATGTATGTGTGCACTGATCCAGTCCGCTCTGCCAGTATGTACAAAACAAACTGTGATAACGCCAAGCCTCTACTGAGCTCACCAATCAAACGAGCTGTTACATCAGTGTCATCTGCAATCAGCCTTTTCTGGGCCTGCTGGTTGTGTTCTCAATATCATAAAAGGCCGTGTGTTTCATCCGTGAATGGTGACTGCCCTGAGGCATTGGCAAGGCCTTGTGAACCGTCCAAACAACATTCACACTGCTTGAGTTACTCCAGCACTGACTACACTGTAACACAGTGTATTGTTCGCTCTTCGCTACAGCCTGACTGGTGGCCACACACACAAAATGTTACGTTGAACTGAGTCACTGAACTGTTTAACTGACGATTGCTATGCTTTACATTTGAAAGCTCCGAGTTTGGAGCGGTTAATGATCCAATCACCAGGGGTATGGTTTCAAAGACAGACACAATTAAACCCAACGGTTACAGAGCGCCACGGCTCTTTCAACCATCGCCCTTGTTTTGTAAGATTTACACGTACAATCTCGCTAAACGCCGAGAAGAGATCTGATTTCGTTTTTCAACTCCAAACTTAATTGTTCTGAAATGAGCATGTGATTTCCCCAATGACACGGTCTCAGTTTCATATTCATCATTCGCCTCTTTGTGATCACTCTATGTTGTATAAGTAGGAGCTGCTCTTTGGTTTTCACAAGCCTGCTCTGGGATTCAAACTGCACCAAAATATAACACTATCCCCTGTCTCTTGATAACCAATGGATTTCACATTAGGTTCGGTTCAGTGACGCTACATAAGGGAGGGCTGTATTCACTGCAGTCCGGAAACAGACGACTTAACAGTGAATAATACTGGATGGCGGTCAGAAAGACTTGACAAAACATGAAATATGTCCATATGTAAATCGAACAGTAGATACGGCATATGGCCATTTTAGATAGTGGATGTTACTTGGATTGACATAAAACAAATATGACACATAGCCATATTGGAGATGGGATGGTAATGGGAAAAGACATGATAAATGGCCATATTGAAAAATCAAATGGAAGATGACAAATGGCGGTAGCATTTGTTGCATCAACATCTGCGTATGAAATGTTGATATGATTTTGCACCCAAACACTGAAAAGCATAGTTCTGCATGCACTTTGATATGGTATAGGGACTTGGGCACAAATTACATTGTATTTCTAAATGTTTACTTTCCCTCTAAAAATGTTTCTCATCTTTTATTACCAGTAATAATAGAAATTCCATGAGAATGTCTAAATCCGCTAACACGTAAATGTGGTTAGCAGTCATATGTACAGGTTTACATGGAGGTCTCTACAGATCAAAATTTTAGGAGTATCCCGCTCAGTGCTATCTCCAGAATAGGTGATTCCCCCCTGTCTAATCTAAATCCCCCTTAAAATAATCACAAACCCTGTTGCCTGCTAATGTACTGAATAAGTATATGGTCAAGTACGGTACAATTGATCCAGGATATAAAAGTTCATGCTCATTACTAAGGAGGGACTTCAAAGCCACTTCTACAAAACCTTGAAACTATATTTTCTGTGATTTTGCCTCAAAACATAACAAATACATCATAGATCAGTTGCTCCGAGGATGCATCACTCTTGTTTGTGTTCTGCCATAATCACTCTTGTTGTGTCGCGCTATCTTGCTTGGCGATTTTTGAATGGGATGAGCCCTACAGAGCAGTCGTGTAACCAAACCGCAGACTTTGCACCCAGCTTACAAAACTGTGTCTAAACTTACATTAACAAAGTGTAGAATGATCAGTGTAAGCTTTCAATATACTGCTATACAGTGGTGTAAACATTTCCTACACAGAAAAGGAGAAATTCAGGAGACGTTTTTCAATTAAAATATGACCCACAATTTAACCCTTGATAAATTTCATTAACATAATTTAACTTGCATAATTTCTTATGGCTTCCCCCTCAATCAGAACCAAAACCCACAATTTTTCAAAGTGAGGGAACATTACCCCCTTGTGAGAGACTGCTTGAAAAAAACACTGCAATATTCAGAATGTTTTCAATGATAAAGATATATTATTATCAACAGAAAGTTTGTCCCGGATATCAAGTATAAAAGTACCAGGTATGAAGTTATGTGGGTGGGTTTGAAACCATCATCACTTCCTTTGTGAAACACATTTCTATAATGATGAATTTTTGTATAGCAAAATAAATGAGAAGGGTTTAATTATTCACTGTATACAGTGAATTTAGGATGAGTCAGACTCAATGCTATTTCCTGAACTAATTCACCGTTTATATTTATCACATAGGAAAATGAATGAAAATTGCAATATTTCATGAAACACTGACGGTGAATTTTTGCTGACATTACTACAAGTTCAGCTGACAAACAACAAAACTACAATCACCAAATGAAATTTTTGGGAAAAAAAAACAAAACAGACATTTCTGGGGTTTGAGGAAAGCACTGTTTGGTTAAATCTACAGGTATTTCATCTCCTCAAATAATGAGAACATTGTTTAAAAGCTCTGATCCATCGATACTATTTACATGTTGACCTAAAAATGCTGTTTGTACATTGACAATTTTTTTATTGTGTTTTATCTATTATCAGTGTTCTCTGTCCAACATTGCTGTTTCTGTTGACTTGTTCTGTTCATCTGTCTACTATATACTCAATCTCTCTCTCCCTCCTTTCTTCCCCTCCCTTCTCTCTATCCTCCCTTCCTCCATTCCCTTTCTCTTACCTTCCCTCATCTTTCTCTCCCTCTCCCTCACATGCTCGCCGACCTTTCCTCATTCCCTCCCTCACTAGAGAATATACACATTCATCTAAACAGATCACAGTCACAATCTGTACAAACAAGTTACTTTGCGCAATAAAGTTTATGAAATCTCATATGAGGAAGCAATACATTTCACGACCGAACTTGGCAAGAGACTTCTGACGCAAACTGACGCAACCTGTTGAAACGCTGACGCGTCTGATTGAATGAAAACACTCATCACCCGATGGGCACACGGCCGAATTACCTGGTATATTGACTGTAAATGACCTTAAAATAAGCTTTGCCTCCACAATTGGGTTGTCCGAGGTCCATCAACGTGGGGATTAGGCGTAATTTATGGTTTGTTTAGTATCCGGTAATGCACGTTGAATGTCGTTTGTTCTGTCTAAGGTCTAACAACTTTGTTTTTCACTGTGACACTTTGACAAAACGACACTATCTAAACCTTAGCTCTGAATTCACCGTTTTCTCCCTGCAACAAGGGAATTGACATTGTTTGGCAACAGCAGTATAAATTTGTACTGGTTTTGTTATTTTTCATGGAGTTTAACTTCGGATATTATAAGAAGGAAATGTGAACTGCTCCATAACATGTATAATAATTTGTCAAATATTAACCTGTGTTTGTGTAAAGAAATGATATTCCATTCGATAATTCACGTAACTTTTCAAAACCATACATCAATGCATTTAACATGTTGTATTCAGTAACATTGTTCCGCTTTCCAAACTGATCTTTTGTTTATGTGGTGAAAATGTTGCACTCAAACTAGAGCCTTGGTCACACTCCTACACATCCAGAGCCCAGACATCCATTCTCTGCTTTCACGCTTGGTGAGCATTTTGGAAAAGAAAGCGCATATAATTATCATGTCTCTTTTTATCCTTCTTTCTGCAATGGTAGAAAGTTGTTTGTTGGACTGCGAAGTGTGATTTGCATCTGTACAGATTACCATCACACTAGCCCAGACTGCATTTGACAAGAATGCGACACCAGTGTTAAGCATCACACTGACTTGATGTGACGTTTTGTGACTTCTCAGTCAAGAACTGCCTCCCTGGGAGGATACTTTCCATCCTATTTACTTGAATCACTTCAAAACAACACAACATACTGATACCAATATTTCCATGTCTTTCTGAATGGGATAAAAGTGTGGATGCTGCGTAAAAGACGTCGATGTTGGATGGAGGAAGAGGGGAGATGGATATTGAAGGCAGATTGTACACTTCCAAAATAAGGATGTTAGACCTGTACACTTTGTAGTTTAAAATTTTACATCCCTGAAAAGTGTGAAAACAACTGGGAGAAACTGAAGGTAATCAAATATCAAATTCAGGCAATGTATTGCCATTTCCTGAGATAATGAGCTATTTTGTACTAAGACATACCGGTACATCAATGATATTTATTAAATAATTCAAACTCTTTACTCTTTCATATATAGGTAATCGTAAAAAATTGTTTCATGGATGTCAGCATGAACCGTCCAGGCAATGTTGAATGAACACCCTGTGTCTTCCATGTCGGAAAAACAAGACAGATTCTGAGGTGGAATTTACCCGGTAAATGCCCTTGAGGTTGATGCAAATTGGAAAGTCGTGATTTCGTTTTCTGTTGCATTAGTATGGCATCCGCAAAACAACAAGTTGCCAGCAAAACACGTGTTTGGAAGTCATGTGATATACTTACGCAGCACGATACTCCCGGTTTTTATTTTTTCTGTTTGCATGGTCACATCTAATCAAAAAAGGTCATCATACCTCTATAATTCTTCTTCCTTTCCTTTGCTGCAGGACTCTACCTTCCCACGGACACCAGAGGAAAGGGTAAGCCTTGTTTTCTAAATGTGCCATCTGTCATGATGAACCTTACAGAATAGGGGAGCGCAAATCATTCATGCTGGGGGGGGGGGGGGGAAGAAGGGGATAGCCTTGCCAATTATGCTACTTTGCATAAGAAATGAATTACAGAGGCTAACGAGTAAATTAGATGCACTGACATTTACATTCTCCAAGCCGCCAAAGCTAAATGTGTTGAACAGACAAACTAATGACATCAGTATCTTTCTCAGTTTTCTCTGTGAGTTTCCGTACCTACTTTGGCGTAAACTTAGATTTTGCCAAAGTCAATTTAATTTTTTGGATATGCACTCTCTCCAAGACATCAGAGATACGATGGTAGATGGTAAAACACCAATGCCATCGGTGCAAAATGTTACATCCAAGTCAGTTGGTTAAAAAACTCTGTTACTAAAGTCAGTTGCTAACATGACATTGGAAATATTATGTACCATATACGCTTGTAATTTACCAAACTGTCTTATTGGTTGTGTGAAACATTATTAATATTATAGTACCTGATAAAATACGGTGAGATATATTGCAAAGTTGCAGAGAAATATTAGTGGTCACCCTTACTGAGCATTCATCTCCTTATTGTGGTCAATTTGTGGTAGTCCCATAACATTTTACAAGTAAGAAGCCTTCTTCAGGATAGCCACGTCTCTTATGTTTTTGTGATTATATTTGACTTTGAATGACCTCTGTCAACAAATTCTTAGACTGAAAGTAAGAAATTACTCTATTTTGACCAATTTTTAGCACCGTCACAATTGTTTCAGAAATTAATGGCAAGTGTTATGATTTTCAGAGAATTATGATATTGAATTTTATCATTACTGTCATTTTTCCCAAATTCACCACTCGGAATACCATCTGCACAGAAAGTGGAGCCACGCTCACCTTCTATAGAAAGGCCACCTTCATACAGTGGTTACTTTTTCTTGGACCCTAGTGTGACCACCATACACAGGCTTGACAGTATGTGCTGTTTTGAAATCTCTGATTGTAAAAATAGCATGTTTCATTCAAGAACTCCAGTGAGTTTGACACACTTTCTATATATCATTATCACAAATGTGCATAATTAGTGTTTTGCGATCAGTGACAAATGTCCATTCCTTTGAAATAATTTGACGGCCCTGGATCTGAAACTACTACCGGTAGATTTACACACTGCTGCTGCATCAGCAAGCAGGAAAGAAGAGAGATTTCCAAACTAGTTGCAACTTCACTAGAAATCTCATGATACCATGAGAACATCTGAAGGGTTCACATATCTAGTGTGCATGCGGTGACACGTTCCGCTAGTACTTTGTAGACCCTAGTTTCTGTGGAGTACCTCTGTGCGCAATGATGCGTCATTTGGAATCTCACAAGGGATAGACAAGTGTCAGCCTTCGAGAAGAGAGATATTTTGTCAAGGATAACTTTTGTATAGCTGCTAGATACTTTTCAAGTATTTCAGTGACGTTTCCTCTTATGAGACAGACATTCCCATCCATCTCTGTTTGCTACGGTTTAGACAAAACATTTTCTGTTTTTCAAACTTTCAGAGAAAATATTGCTAGATTGACGAAACTGAAAGCCTGAATATAACTACATCAGCTCTGGAGGAAAACAAGGATGTTGATGGATGGCTGGACTGTGCCAACTCATTCATCCAATTTTACAATAGCTATAAGTTTTTTTTGCTCTGTAAACACGTTTTCTCTTTTTCCATCTGTAAAGTGTGTTGAAAGACGAAACAGCGGTAACAGTGTTATTGATAGTGAGTGTGTTCTAGTCTAGACCAGCCTTCAATAATAACAACATATTGGATGAGAAATACACAGAGGCTGTGTTAAAGATCAGAACTGTTGATATTATTTTGTGAGAACAGGACCTTATAGATTGAACAAAATACGAGGAAAATGTGCAAAAGTCACAAACTTCCACAAATCTTATTAGAAGAATAAAGTTTTGAAGTTTACGCAAATTTTGTCACCATAGGCAGATGTGGTCAGACTTGCAAAATTACTGAAAATATTTTAGTACTTCCTGTTCAATATGTATCTTACATTTTTCTTCAAACACACTCTTGATAGTCAATTTAAGTCTGGTTGTTCTGTGCAAATTTAATGTGAAGTGTCCAAGTGGCAAAATAATCTAACTGCCGAGAAGTGAAAGTTAGATTTGTAAACAAAACAGTTTTTTTAAAATTTCACATCATATTGAATTTTGATCCCACACCAAACATATAGTAACACAATATATCAATTATTATACAAACCTATCATTTTTCACTGCTGACTACCAAGCCAAAAATCTACAAAAAATAAAGATTTGAAACTGGTGGTACCATTTGAATTTCATAGTGTACATTTATGCGGTACTCAAATATATTGGAACGTCAACCTCAATTATTGGTTGTACAACTTAAATTGTATTTTGCATTGCCATAACATTATCCCTACTCCTTGTCTCATATTCAGTTCACTTTGTTATTTCAAACAGTCCACTTTCAAAAAAATAAATACATTCCCTCCCCAGACTGTCTGCTACTTTTTATCCAGATTCCTAACCTGACAAGTTGGTCATATAAAGTCTGACACCGGGGTTATGATAACCAGCACAATGTGACACCGATACTAACCTCAAATTTTCAGACTGTCTGTCTGGCCTGAGTGATTATTTCCTTTGAAGTGGTGTGTTTCGCACTTATATGAAACACACACATCCTCGTTGTAACAATTTGAAGGGTAACAGAATTCTGAATCCCAATATCAACCACTTAATGATTTTCAGTATTACACGTAGAAACTTGACAAGCAGACAAAACGGCACATTTCAAAATTTACTGCTGTCCTGGGGACAGTTGGACGATTAATGAAGTAGGTCCAGTGATTCAGATGTCATCGGATTTTGGCAAATTGATGAATTTTTTTGCAAAATGTCCTCAAGTTTTCTTGTAATTGCAGACAAATGACTGATGCAAATGAGCACAAAACCATTCACGATTGCCTTCAGCTGTGACACAAGAAACTAAAATGTCTTTGCACATTTTGCTTTCGAGGCGAAGTGTTTGAATAATTTTCTACATCGACTGAGGCAACAAGCTTTGCAGAATACAAAAGCTGAATTCAAATGCAAAGACAAGCTGACTACCAGCACATCAAGATATGATTTGGGAGATCAAAATAAAATTCAACAAATGAGAAATTGAATAAATAAATTCACAAATGATTTAAAAGATAAATAAGAACTAAAATAGTGACTTAAACAATGAAAGTTTACCATTCTTTCATAAAGATAACCCTAAAAGTAAACAAATTGTGAAAACAGAAGTACGCCACAAAGAATACAAAATACGAATTCTGACTACAGAGGGTGATTTGTTTAAAAACAGAACACTCCATTTCTGAATATTTTGGTTCATTCCTTTACCTAAAGGACAAATTGAAAATGGTTTATACTGTGTCAACCACTACTTGTAACATACTGACTTAGCATCTGGAAAACTTGTTTCTTTCTATAAGCTATACACTTTCCAGTGGTATCTTGGATATTAGGGGTTGCATAGTCGATGTTCAGTGGCATACACAGCAGTTTAGATAAGCGGGTAATTTCTAAAAGTCACTCAATGGGCGTACATCTTTTAAATTGCTCCTGTCCAACTCTGAAAGTACACTCACTGGTCAAATACTGATTCAAAACTACTGTTTTGAAAACCGCTATCTACCGGAGATATCTTTATGAGCATCAAGTCACACAACCACCATCTACTACAATCTTGTAATCAATTGGGATGGAGTTGAAAGATTTGAGGAATTGTGAACCGCATGGTAAAGTTGTGATATTAGCACTGTCTGAACTGCCGACAGATTAGGTCATTAGCACTGTCTAGCCAGAATGAAATGAGACAATAAAATGGCCAATGGAAATCAACAACACTTACCTATCAAAGCACATCTGTCATACAATATTTCAGTTCTTTGGGAGTTTTAAGGACTGAACCGTCTTCCACTAAATCCACAACATGCTGCCATGTTTTGGTATCAGACTTGTCTGAGATGTGATTACAAGGCAACAATTGGCCATTCAGTTGGAGTAGAATTATTGTAGTTTCAGTTCCTGTTGCAATTAGACTGCCAACTGTCATTTGGAGGGGATTGAAGTGAGGTTTTTGATCAACTTGAAATGTCCTCAATCTACAGACATGCTAATTGCTCAATATCACTGTTTAAAGCAGTCTTTCTGATCGACCCTGAGCTCAGATTTGAATGGTTTGCATGTAAGACCTACTAATAACTGAATGAAATTACCTTCACAAGCATTTCTGACAGCACTACGCAAACACTGCTGGCATTAATAATCCAACTCTCCGGACACATACTACAAAGAAGGCATAAAACACTTTACGGAACAATTTCACAAAGACTTCTGGACATGCATGTCTGTATGCATATTAACATGAATACAGTATATTTTCTCATTTCTTTACAGACTCACAGACATGGATGAAGGTTTTTGCTCCCATCAACTCCAAATGTTGTATACAGAGACACCTTAATCCCAAGGACAAGCACTCTCCTTGGTTTGACATCTGATGACCAGTTGTAAATCTCTGAATTTGTGTAGATAAGATGCTACTGATAGAAGACAATGTTTAAAGGGACAACTTCTAAACGACGATGTGCTGCAGTCAGAATGAATAATTTGTGAGTATCATAGCTGATATGGATTTGTAAAAAGTGAAAAAAATCCATTCTACATCCATTGTAAATAAAATGACCATGCCAACGAGGAGAAATTTGAACCCCGACAAAGTCGAGTATATCCCATAGTTGCTTGAATCCATGCCATTGGGTATTTGGATTGACTGAATGGTGCACTGTTGTTTCCAAGGACAATGGCTTTAATGATTGTATCATCCTCATTTGAAGGTAGCCATGAAGTTTTTTTTGGTTATCAGGCTGAAATCGGTGAGTTGATGGTCGTTAGCTTTCTATCAATGCTTTCTCCTCATTACCTACCCTTTTCTTTGCTGTTGCTAATTGCCCCGTATGGGAAATTGTCTAATGATGTTTTCACTCTTTGGTCATCATAAGCTTGACCACCGTAAAAACTGTCCCTAGAATTTCCAATTATGTTCATTTACCCGGTACTGCTATCTGACATCCAAGACCACTCTTAAAATCTGCAGTTGACAGTCTGATTCATCCAAAATTACACTTCATGGCATTTTTACTCATACATGTAAGTATGTCCCCTTTTTACCCCTACATGTAGTACGTCCAATTCTTCTCATGAAAGACCTGACATCAAGATATTTCAAAAAATGTATTTTTAGTTTTTATTGAAAAAAAAATTGGACAAAATAAAGCACAACTTTGTTCTTTTTTATCATTTGATCATAATAACTTATCTAAACCTAGAAGTGAAAACAAAAAAATACTGACTAGTGTGTCAGAGTCATTTCTTCTTCTGACAGATATTACCATTTACATGTATATGTGCAAGAAACTTCCATACCATGCATTGTGATCCAATTTCCTAATATTATAGGTAATGTTTGTATCCATAAAAGCAGTTACAGGTAGATGTAAACCTGCCCTAAGATTAGTCTGATTTCACTGAAAGACAAGACCACAGAAAGTCTGCTGGTAAAAACACAGTCTTGTTATGATAAAGTAATATTTCAAACTCACAAGGGGTTCACCTCTTTATCAAAGCTCACGTTACTGTTGCGTGTACGTTTGAACGACAGAGGCGAAAAGTACAAAAATGCAAACTTTGTGGCTGCGTGATGAAAAACGATAACAGGACCATATGGTAGTGTATTTCAGGGATTTTCACCAACAATGCCTAGGTATTAAAATGGATAGAAGTCTAGCCATGCACATCAGCGTTGTTTAACTTATCGGTGTCCTGATTTACTGTACCATGAAATTACTGTTATGGAGCGTGTGAAAACCTAACCAAGATTATTCAAGTGAAAATAAAACCCCATTCCTATTAGTTTGTCAATTAATATATGTAGTGTTTTAGCTCTTTGTCTGGGTAAACAAAGCATTTTGGATGAGTTTTAGATGAAAAAATTAAACAAATACTCAGTATGGCTTGCTGTAAGGGTCTCTTACTAGACCTTTGTATGTTCAGAACAAAGAAAATTATTTTTTGAGATTATTTTGTATCAGTCTTGCAGAGTACTTAGTTTCATCCAAGCCATCAAATACAATAGGTAAAACATCTACTTATGAAAAACAGGCTGGAAACCAAAATTTACTTTGGATCAGAGTATCACAACCTGCATTGACTTAGAAATATAAGGTAGGTTGTGGCAAACTGAGGAAGAGTTTTACGTGAACGACTGACTATGAAAATGAATGAAATCTCCTTGCTGGTTTTACTGCAAATATTCAAATGGGAAAATCAACAGCACCATTCTGCATTTGATATCACTTACAACAAATTTAACATTATAAAACATGAACAGAATCATCAAGTATATGCCACACATCCCCAGCACATGGACGTACATCATATATATATAAATATATGAGTGGTCATAGAGCAAACATGTGGGAGTGGGTATGATATACATTCACAAATGGTGCAAACCAATATCTGAAGCTGCCAAAAAAATTAATGTTCATATTCATGAAGTTTCGAAAGATTTCTGACACTAGAAAGTTGACCCACATTCACCAATAATAAAGCTCCATTAGTTTTGTAACTGTTGATATGTTTTCCAGTGTTATTATTCTCTGTGTAAAATGGGGTATACTCCAAACTCATCATGGAACGTTGGAACTTGTCAGCATAGCATGCAGGTTGTGTGCAATATCCAATGTTATAGTTTATTACCAATTTCCAGTAACAACCAGACTACATCCCATAATGTACACAATATGTCGTTCTGGCATTGCTAATAAGTTGTACTGGAAATACAGCGGTTACGAAAAATTATAAAAAAATTCAGTAAGTGTCCCTTTGAGTATATTTGCTACATGCAAGTGAGCATAAAACAGATTGATCCAAATTGAATATACTTTGTAAATGTCAAATATGTTTTTGTTATAATCATCCATATACACTGATTGAAAATATCTTGACATTAGGTGATCATAAAACAAATTGATCCAAATTGAATTTACTTTGTAAATGTCAAATGTTTTTGTTATAATCATCCATATACGCCTGATTGAAAATATCTTGACATTAGGTTGCATATATTAATATTTACAATAGCTTTGTATGAATCAGAGCTGAAGAGATATTGTAAGATTATATGTTTTGATATAAGGTGCGTTCGAATCATGCATCACAAACATTTATTTCAGAATAAATCCCGAGGGGTTAGTACACTGTCAAGTTGCATTTTTGGCCAAAAGTAGTATACAAGTTATGGGTTGGGTTCTAGCAGCGTCCTTACAAACATTTCCCATTAAGTCACCTAACTATCAGTATCTTCATCTTCGGTTTGACAAGCTAGGTTGAAAGAGAAAACATGACGTAAACACTCATACACAAATACACGAAAAAGGGATTCACTGACTCTATTAATGTACTGAATGCCGTGCATTCTTAAGAACTATTGCCTTATCAAAGTTTTTGATAAAATTCTTTTTGTAAATTTCACCGACATGTAATAGTCCACCGCACAGAGAATTTCCAGAGTCTGTTTTGTGCTACAAGGCAGCAATGTTTTGTTGATAAAAAGCCCCAACATCTTTTGAGACGAAGCGAGTACTGGATCTCTTTAAAATTTTATAGATTTCTTTTCAAAAATTTCCTGTGCATATGCCCATTTGCCTTTCAGAGATCCCTCTGTGCATGACCACCCCATTCATAATATATGAATATCGACATTCTAAAGAAACTTTACAGTAAGATTCCATTTCTTTTGCGAGGAGAAAAATATTATGCTGTTACCAGGCAACCAGCGGTGATGTTCTTTGAAAGGTAGTGAGGATCAATTGATAAGCAGAGATACATGCCATCATTGAAATGTTCTCAAAGTAACCCTTACATTACCGACTGATAAATGTACTTTCTATTTCAGCCTTAAAAACCTTCTCACCGTGAATTAGGATGTATTATAGCAAACTGAATTCCCCACTTACGCACTCTTACCGAACTAAGTTCTGCTGAGCGAGAAGATTTCTCGCTTTGGAAATCCCTTTGTTGCCATGGAAATTACTTAAAATCGTCTTTCTTGATGCCTCGCGCATCAAAGTTACACTCAGTGTGTGAGTGATTGAAATTTAAATGTTCTGAATGCTGGATCTGTGTATACTTGTGTGTTACTTCAAGCTGAGCATATTTAGTAAGGAAGGGATTTCCATCACACAATAATGGTACTTTACAACCTATGAAACTCCCTAATTTCAGAGGGACCATAACTTTTTCACATTAAAAGGTCCAAATAACGCTGACTGCAATTTCAGATTTGTTACTGAATATAGCTGCACGCGCAAGACCTCGGACAAAATTCAGATAAATTTTATTGTTGCATGGCTGTTGTTGCAGCTTGTCGTCTGAGTTATGAATTAGTGTGACATTTTGAATACATTTTAACACTAGCAGGTTTTATTTTTACCGTTGTTGCGGAAAATGCAGACAAATATTTATTTTTGGATATTAATGAAAGAATAATGACATCATTTGCGATCAGCACTATTGGAATTCCTATGTATAATACAATACCTGTAACTCTGATCTTATTTTCATTTTTTTGTAAAAGAAACTGGTTACATTTTTTCATTCTTCTTCTTCTCCCTCAGGTTTTGTTAAAATATAAAGTGTTAGCAGTGCAAAACACTGAGTGCAATGCTTTTGTTCATTGTTGGATTCTAATCTGGACTTAAAATTGAGTTGCCAATAATAACACAGAAGATTACAGAACAAAAGGCTGTTACTATGTCCAAATTTACAGCTAACAGAGCTGAACTTGATGTATTTATTATTTATTTTTGAAGAGTATTCCCCGTTCACATGGAGGGGTTCCATCTCTAACTTGCATACATGTACATGTACAAACATCAGAATTTTTTATTTTACCGTGTTCATCAACATGGGGACCTGCCTGTAGTGATTGCAAGCGGAATACATGCAATATTCTGCACACATTTACAACATTATTGTTGATTCAGTATTGCAATTGTACCAGTATACACACCATTCTAGAGGTGTTTTTAATTCTAAACCATCGTAGCCTTGTGAGTCTGACTATCATACATGATCTCCGGGGTCAAAATGCATAGAAAAAATTGAGATATTTTGTACACAGTAACAATGACGTACAGTGTAGAGCATTGAACAAGAATATTGAAATATGTCTGTTTTAACTTGTGAAAACCAAATGACAGCAAATGTTGCCAATGACAACCACCCTTCTCATAAACTGAAATTGCAGATCTCTGTGCATGTTTTGCTGATTTCTATTACTGACAGTGGTGCAGATATCACCAGTCAAATCTCAATAGTCCGTCTGGATCTCTTTTTTTTTCATATTTATGACATTTCGAAAATCAAGTCGCACTACTTCGGGTCATTTCTCACAACTCAACACTGGATGTAATCCCCACGACTTGCAAAAATCTAATGAATCACAAACACGGTCGATTCTCGTTTTCTCTTCATACTTGTGACATTGTAGAAATAAACACAATGCATCCCCTCTTTTTCACAACTTCAATTCATACCACAGATAATCAACACACAGTTTGTAAAAGTTATCAATATATGATAAACTTCCTTGGCTTTGTCTTCGGAAAGTACATATGCAACAAAGCGCAATCCCTACTCTCCCCAAATGCTAGTATTTGTGGAAAATTCAAGCATGTCCTCGCTGTAGGGACTTTCATACTGTAATGACAATCTGAACGCACCGTTCACCTTGAAGATAATTCTCGCTAATGAAAACCCCCAAAGCTAGGGGTGACTCCAATGCTTCTCATATGCTTTGAGGTAGTCTTGATGAAGCCATACTGCAGGGCCGAGAATTACCAGAATTACGTCAATCACTGAGAATACACTGGATCATAATGGGCAAGCTGGGAGTAATTTTGGTTGCCATGGAAACTGGACAGAGTTACGGAGGTGAGATTTCCTGATGCCCTGTGTATCTGACGGAAATGCCACAAAAAACATAATCACTGCCAATGAGTAATAAGCTTACTTGTCTTTGGCATAGAGAAAAACAGTTCTACGGAAGTTCGATACTTTTTCTACGACGCCACTTCAACATATCTTAAAGATTGACCCTAGTTCAAATAATTGACCATTGATTACAAAATGTAGTATTGCATGCAGCCTGTTACATTGAGAATGTTATTCTTCAGAGTCAAACTCAGTAGCACAGAGCAACTTTTAAATATTCAAAACCTCTCCATACGTGTAGCTTTGGTATACTTGCCAAAACATATGTCTTGTGTCGAGCTGTGATTTTCTATGAAAGCCATAGAACTGCTAATTTGATTGCGTAAAGACTTAAGTCTAGAAAAATTACATAACTCACGTCCCTATGTGACCAATTCAGGTAGGGCTACCACACATACCCGTACCAAACATAGTACAACCTGCCAAAATACTGGTATAGCTGTACGAATGGAGTAACTCCCTTGGTATCGGTAGCTGATTAATAAAGGGACAAATTTAATGATTGACTTCAAGGGGACGAGAGTGACACAAGTTTTTTTGGCATGGAGTCCCTTCATAGTCAACTAAGCAGTTTTTTATATGGCTTTAACAGAAAATTATACCGGGACGCTACCAGAACTACAGGGAAGTTCTGGACAACAGGCGACTAAAAAATATGATGGACAAACTTCCCTATTGTTATGAGCTTGCATCTACCACTAGATAATATAAAGTTGTGGTAAAGAATGATCTATTATTATACACATATCACTTGCATATCCATTAATGTGTGCCTGAGGCATCAAAGCTCAATCAGTTTACATCTGGGTTTTCCAGACTTTCACTTCAGATATTTCATTCTTTTCAAAATGGAACTGCACACATACATGTTTTAGAAGACTAATTTATCATGTAACTCTACAAACAGTATCCAAAAAAGAATCAGATAGTGGCCCTTTCCGGTAGATATTGTCTTCTTTTGTCAGAAAGTAATATCGCTTATTCGAAAGAAATTCTCATCCGTTCCAATTTTTTCATAAATCATTTGACACTGAAAAAGTTGACGTTAGATAAAGTGTAGCCTACAAAATAAATGTCTCCTCCAAGAAACTTTATATCTTTACAACAATGTGATCTGAACATTAATTTATAATTTACAATTAGAACTATAATAAATAATAAAGACAAAAGGAACAATTCTGACAACCACTATTTCCTTACTTACTATATTTTTAATATTGGAAGCTCAAAAAGCAACAAAAAATGATAAAAGACTGAACAGCTCATAATATGTTGATATCTCCATAACTTCAGAAACAATATTTCTTTTGTCAAGGTAGTATACGCCTCAAAAGTGAAAGACTTTAACTTTTGCTCAAACTTTTCTCAATGAAACTTTTAACCATTCTCTTACCAAAACAAGAAAAAAAATAAGGGGTCACACTGCAAAATTTGGCACTAGAGAGACAAATTAACCATGATTTCCTGTTATTTTGAATTCAAAACAGCTTGAGAATTAACACAACACTTTTGACTTGAAATTCCTGATATCTGTACATACTTATGAGCTTATACCTTTAGTCATTTGTACATTTAGTTACTGCTTTCTCAATCTCTGAATACATTTGAACATTGAATTCAATGCTTGCTTGATATTCATAATGACTATGAACAAATGAGTCCATGTACATGTACCTTTACATTTTGGGTGAAACAAATGACATTATAGAACTACTACATTATATTTTTTTTCCAGTTTCCGGAAAACTGACTTCTCCATCAGTTTATCATCCAGACATCATTTCACACTTTAATAACATATTCCATAAACATTATATTCTCATTTTTCATTTTAATTCAGTACATATGTCATACCCATAATTTCCTTGAATGATGACGATAAACTCCTTGATCCAGAGTAACACAGAGAAAACAGAAAGACCTGGCTTGAAAATCAGTGAACACAGCATACGTGTCGATCACAATAGCCTCCTGAAAAACTGTTTATAAATTCGACAGCACGCACTGCATCCACTATATTGGCTGCGTTCATCGCTCCAGAGAAGAAAATACCTCATTTGGAACAAACAGCACCTCAGAAGTGATGAGGGGTTGCCGTGACAACTGACAATTTAAGAGACTTTTCTTGCTATTGATGGCAATTTTCAGAATTTTCATTTCAGGTGAAACCCAACTCATCTTTGGTCTGCTGAATGGCACGGCACCATGGTATCCAGGGGCGATGGAATTTAATGGAGGTTGGAGTCAAAAAGACACACTTCACAGTGAACGACATCAACCAGAGTTTCTCATCTTGACACTATCTGAAATTATTTGCATTATGGTAATGCGCGCCTCAAAACTGAAAGTTTTTAACTTCTGCTCAGGATCGATCCGCTGGAGAAAACTCTGAACTATGCCATTTTTGTAATGCGGAATAAATGTCACAGATAGCCATGCAAATATTTTGTATAAGCGTATAAAATGTATTGACATTCACGATTCAAGATGGCTGCCATTCCCTGCGTTAGGGGGGAAATTAAATTTCTGATTTTCACAAACAGAAGACGACGACAACTTAATATATTCAACAGGTTTGAAAATGTGTCAGCACAAACTGTGCAGCCGATACTTGAAAATATGTGTTTGAAATACACTCTACTTAAATATACACTATGTATCTTTTGAAAATAACACTGGTTTCATGTGACTAACTTTTCATTGGGAACAGCAAAGAAGAATTTTATCAGAACATGCCGAAGAAGAAATACAAAGGTTATATGAGAAGTCCTGATGCTGATACCGAACACCTATCAAAAACTTTGATTTATTTGTTCAGCTAATGAACTATTTTGCATTATCAAAAATACCTTAAGGATGTCAACCTCTGTTCCCCTCACCGTAAATTCGATATCACTGAGAATGCAACCACTCCATGCACTGTTAATGAAGAATAATACACCCGAACATAGACCTCAAAAGAATCCAAAATCTGATTTGATTTCTGCCAGATGGTATCGAAGACACGCTGGACTTCCTTTCACAGCGGGAGGAAAGGCTAAGAAACGCACGAAGGATTCAGTCAGCGACAGCGAGCTGGGTGGTGGAAAAGCATTGTGATTGTATGAGTACATCGGTCTGGCATGAAACGGCATTCAGTGGAATACAGAATGAAAATCTCTGCAACTTATTTCTCATCCTTGGTCATGAAGTCATTGAACCGTACACAATGTGACATCTTGGCAAACTTATCAATTTAGTTAATATTATAATTTAATTGCTTCTGCCCTATAAAATTACACTGTAATTTGTATAATCCAAATAAGAGGCACATCATCATGCAAAATCACTATTATGATTTCATGTAAAAGGTAACAAATTATCTTGAAATGGTTTAAAAACAGTTTTCTTCTCTAGCCATGGTGATACTGGATAATTTGAGCAATAGTACAATTTGCGTAGAAGTTTTGTTGGCTGATGCAAGGAAACTTACGATACTACATACCTTGAAAGCTAAAAAAAGGTTTGCTCACGCTATGCTCATGAAAGGAAACATATCTGTTTTGCTCCAAAGTCGGGAATGATACCTAGGGTCACCATGAAAACGTTTTGAGGAGGGAGTGGACACAACAGTGAACAAGATTTAACAGTGCTTGGAATTCAAAATGGCCGCCATACAGTTATTATATGGAAAAATATAAAATATAAATTTTCAAGAAAACAAGGAAATTAAACTCACTTCTCTGCAAATAATTGGAAATCAATCCAGACGTGCTCTCAGCCAAAGAAAGAATTGTGGGATTTAGAGTGCTCAAAAAAATCTGTCCGATAACGTATTCTGCCGTAAAATCTATTCGATATCCATAATTTGACACGCTATGATTGCCGTGATAATTATTGATGAAACTGATTGATGATAGTTTTGAAAGTTGCTTCTAAGACACAATTTAGGGATTTACACTCAACTTAATACTTTGAGTGCTTTTGGATCTCAAGAAACTGCAGCATACATTAAGACATGTAATGCGGCTGAAGACGGGAAGTGACAGAAATATTAAAGAGCGCTTTTTCTCTGTTTAGAGTTACATTCTGTTAAGTTCCTCCTTCTCAAGCTGTTTCATCAGAATTTCTTAAAGTTTCATGACAATATGTTACAATTAGGCCCCATATTAAATCACTGTTATTTTAGTTTCATCATTATTGTGTGCAAAGTTGTGAAGCAGACAAATGTATTATGTTGAATAAATCTGCAGTTGAGCTTCAACATCCGAGTTATTCAACATGAGTAGACTGTGCCATGTACAGTCTACAGAGTTTCGATGATGCCAGTCAGTTCCATAGCTTCATATTTGCGTACAATATAAACATTTGTAATTAATTCTAAATGTCAGGTTTGATCTCCATGTTTACACTTATTAAGCATTTTATGGGTAATTAAAATTAGAACAGTGTGAGAATTAAGAGAGATAGTCACACATCATCAATAACCTAGGGAGTCACTGGCCTTCACAAGAACACAGCTAGAGGGCCCTACGAAAACCCATTTCATTCCCATCTGAAGATTGTGTAGGCCAATCTTCACGCTCACCAGAAGACGAATCTTGATAAGAAATTTATAGACAGTTTGTGACTATTTCTCTATCTGTCCCGTCCATGATAATTGCATATAGTATCTTGAAATTTTTGTCAGATTTTTCCGATATGACAATAAAGGAATCAAAATGCAAATGTCATGGTGATGAGCTGATCGCATTCGAATACCATCATTAAATTTTAACAAGATGGATCAAAACTCATGAATTTAAATTTTGATGTTTTCACTGGAGAATGCTGACTGACAGTCATCCCAGAAACATTTTCAACCTTTAGCCATCTGCTGTTTGTTCACTTGCTATTGTTACTTGACATTTTACGTTCTTTTTGAAAAGATCATGACATTTTGCAGTAAACTAGATAGTCTACAGCAACTCACTTCAGTACACACATTACATCTCATTTCACTGAAAGAAGAATGTTGAATGGCGATTGGAGAGATTTTACTGCTGTGCACATGAACCAATCCTCAAGAAGACGACACAAAAGCACACGGCAGGACGTTTTCTCTGACTTTTTGCTGAATTTGTTTAATCTTATGTTTGAAATCTTTATGCTGCCATTTGCATTGCTACTTGCTGTTCGCATTTGGTTGAAAATACAATATGACATGCGTGTGCTGGTAGTCTTTGCCATGCTGCCTTACCTTTTCCACCATCATAGTTCAGTCCACCTTGTACTTTCAATATGCAATCTGGGCTTATGCGATTAGGAAGAGGGTGGACAGGTTGACGACTATGAAGTATAAAAGAGCAAAGCATTTGGGAAAATTCTACAAAAAATGGATATTAACTGCTCAGGACAGACCTGAGCAATCTAAATTTGGATTCATTCAAATTAGGGTTTATATTTAATAAAGAGCTATTGAAATGAAATAAACCACAGGCAGTAATTAGATTGACATCAAGTACCCTTTGAAAAGTAATTTCCATGGATTATTACGACCAAAGTATAAATTAAACAGCATGAGTACAAACAGAGTGGGGAAATTTCATGTGAATTTATCTTTGAATAAAATCACAGAGAGAGTCTCTTTTTTATTACTTCCCGATTTTTCCATTTGTTTTCAGTGCAATAACAAAATATACATGAGCAACTCAACACATGCTACATAACAATTCTCAAGACTGGATGTTTATAGAGAGTGATTCAAGCAAAGTCCAAGGTTTCGCATCTCTTTTTATTAAGCACACATGATCACCAGGAAATCCTTCCATGCTTCTGTAAATCAATAGGAGGTTTACGTTTGGATTTACGTGTCCCAATGTAAATCCGATTCATTGATTTCAAGCTTCGTGTTCTGTGTGAGTTGTATCGAAATAGACATGAAGTTCTCGAGAATGGCAGTGTGTGTTTTAATGAGTTCAGTAAATGACCACGGCCTTCGACCTAACCCTTTGCTTGGCTACTCCGTGCACACACCTGATTGAGCAGGGCCATTTCATTCTCATAAAGGTGGTAATCGACTCGTAGTTACCTCTGATAAATGCACATTAATTGAACGCAGGGCCCGTAATTACAAAATCTCAGTCAACTGTAAATTGTAATAGAGATGCAGGAATGCTTTGTACTGTAGTTTATGCGGTGGCTTTTGTTTCTACGCTGTTCCCCTCTCCTGAGTTCAATTGCAAAATACTGAACTCAGCAGCAGATAGACAGCATAATGGAAGTTGTGAGTTCTGTACTACATGTAAGATTAGGGTGCATGTGTAGTACGAGAACAGACTAAGCATACATAATATGACACGCAGTGATACATGCAGTATGTTACGCTGAGCTGCTACACTGCTGACAACGAGTACTGCAGTATGGAAGTGAAATGCAGGCCTGTCACATCGAAAGATGGACTTTGAAAAATTCTTGTTTAACCCTTTCACCACCATGGTTTGTCCCTAATCCATTGTTTTCTATGGTAAAGTTGGACCTGTACACAGGGAACTGGGGGTGAAAGGGTTAAGTATCCTCGCACTGCATCTGCACAGTTGGGTATACGGCATTGGCATTGCAGTATCAGATCTGTGTGATAAACTTTGTGATCCTCTATGTGGTTTACCGTCATGTGCAAAGGATAGTACCAAGTGATGCACTGTTTTGTGAACGGTAATAGTGGTCGCTATTGTGAGATACGTGCATAGTGGTGTACTGTTATGAGCAGACAACAAAACTGCCTACTGTACTGAAAACAAAAGGGCACAACGGGCAATGTTAGAAAGAAAACAGTGGTGTACTGTTGTTGGTGTAGGATCTCTGAGTGGTTTCCAAAACCCCTAAAGTATTTTAAGAGAACCAAAACGCCAGAGAGATCCTGGACCATGGTATATTGTAGAGACGGTGGTTCTGTCACGCTGATAAGTGTAATGTGCTGTTGGTTGCGGATACAGAACATTCTGTGTACTGCTCTGCAGTGTACTGCTCTGAGCGTGACAGATGCTACATCAATTTTGAGCCATGGGTAGATGAGTATAATAAACTCATCTAACCGCGGCTCAGAATTGATGTGAGCAATGCACAGCACACTAACACATCAAGTTTTTACATACATGTACCGGTACATCCCTGATCCCAAGTTTCCAACAGGAGTGCATGCAGCGAGTGAATGCTATTAGATGCGATATACAATATGCTTGTGGAAGAATAAAACGCTACACAAACAAGTACTTTTCCTACTGCCGATTTCCAGTATTTAAAACATAGGGCCAAAGTCCCTGAAGCTACTATAGACATGGATACAAAATTAAGTATTTCCTGACTGTATGAAATTATCTCACTAAGGTCATCCTAGGGACATGTAAACCAAATATTAAAGCTGTTTGACCAGCGGTTTTGAAAAAACAAGCAACTCAAAACAGTTGACAGAGCTCTGCTGTGTTATGTAGAGAATAACCTTTTGTGACACATGTATTGATGAAGAAGGTGGATATCTTTGATAGCTCATTTCAGGATGGCCTGACCAAAAATGGAAAAAAATTCCGTAAAAATACAGATTTGCATATTTCATCAGACTATATTAGTCTATAATAGCAAATAAACGAGAGTTAATTACATTCTAATTAAAGTAAACAAGACTTGCTTAAATCAAGATTTACGTCATAATAAAACAGCATTTCTGTCAGGTTATAAAGAATCTTGAGCTGGCTATCTTTTATTTTCATCCTATTAACCAAGCACATTTTAACTTTCAAATTAACATTGTAAGTAAGTTCTGTTGAATGAGTTGAGACTGTACATACTCAGAGAAAGCACACTGAAGAGACAAATGTTTGTAACTTAAGAAGTTCAAGGTCATCAAAAGCATTATAAGGAATCATGTTACACTTTCATTGCACTGTTTACACAGATTGCATAATTGCTATAAATAGCACAAGGAATCTTACAGCCCAGCTTTACCATAAAAACCCTATCACTTTGACCACTCTATTTTTTTCCTCAAAAAGTAATCTTATTTTATCCTTACCAAGTCAACCATAAATGGAAATTAGAACTTTCTCTATCTCTATTTATTTGACCACCCTATCATGACAAACTATTATGAGCAATTTCTTTTAGATAACATAAATGGTGGTTCAGAATATATCAAAGTTGGGATTCAGGAAAGTTGCCTTTACGTGTTTTAATCCTCCAAGATGGTAAGCATTTCACTATGAACTGTCAAAAAAAGGTGAACTTTCTGATAATTCCACACTAAAATTATTTTGGCTTTGATGATTTCCTAATTAATTCAATTATTTAAAATCATATTAATTATTTTTTTCTGGGTGAATTGATAGGGTTTATACAGTACAAGAATTACATACAATGTAAGTCAAATTTTGACCAAAAATGACCAAAAAAATTCCTTAAAAATACACATTTGCATATTTCATCACAATTTGAACAAATCTAACTTGGGTTATCCCTAGGGACGTGTATACCAAATAACAAAGCTGTCTGACCAGCGGTTATGAAGAAGAAGATTTTTACCAAAAACACCTTTTTTGGCATTAATTTGCCTATTTTCAACAATATCAAAAAATTAAAAAAATAGTTTCTCAAATCATATTTTTCGTCTACACAACAAATATCAAATCAGTAAGTACTGCGGTTCTCAAGATATTTGAGTGGACGGATGCCTCACAAACGGACATACATACATACATACATACATACATACATACATACAGACTGACGACGGACGCATACCCATCCCAATAGCTTCTATAGACTATAGTCTATAGTAGCTAAAAAGTGCTTGACAATGAAATTTTTATGCAATTTCAGATGGTATGTAAAGAACAATAAGTTGATCTTCAATCTTTTTGTTGTAATCGATGTATACATCTGTTTCCGTATATATATGTGTCTGTCCACCAGTCTATCACCGTTCTTATCACTGTATTTCTCAGTTTGTCCGTCTGTCTCTCTCTCTCTAAAACATCTTCCTCATTCTGATATCTATGTTCTATAAGTTTTAATCCCTCTCCCTCTATCTCATTTCAAAAATTATTCTCGCTCTCTCTTTACCTTGCTAACTATGTTTTATTGGAAGGAAGTCTCTTTGCTTTTAAGCATCTATCCCTATCCACTATCTTAGAACTTGTCTTTCTCCATCTGTATCTGCCTCTCTTTGTGCTTTCCTAAAACATACATGTACTTATTGTCTTCCTTTGTCTGCCTCTCCCTTTGTCTCCATTGCCACAAAAACTCCCATCAATATCTACTTATCATTTACCTACATGTAACCCTATTAAACTCCAATGACCTGGGATCAATTCAATAAATTTTGGAAATGATGTCAGGTGCACATGGCTTCCTCTTTAATTCACTTCCAGTCTGGCATCCCAGTTTAAAAATCACACATTTCGGAATATCTGATTGCGCTTGGGATGGATTTCATCCGGACAGGGACCCCTGCTGTTCTGTGAAGGTGTTGACTCACATATGATTTATGGACCCCGGTTTATTGTCAGAAAATTGCAGCCTACTTGCGCGCGGTGCCCAGGGATGTAAACGGGGAAAAAAGATGTCTGCCCACCTCATTACCAGCGATTGAAGTTATACCGTCACTTTCAATTAGATTAATACCTCTGCTGGCTTTAATGGAGTGACAGCAATATACAGCTTTGCCGTACATGACTGCGGGATTTTGCAAAGACCCTGTGCTATTGTGCCACATACAAACACTGCGGTGCACAAATCTGTATCGTTTCCATCTAGATGGACTTCTTTCTACATTACGGGTAGATTTAACAGGTCATTAACTCAAAGCCGTCAGCTGCATTACGTCAGAAGCACACATGATATATGATCTACTTTGAGAAAATGAATTGTCATATTCGCAAAATATTATAAAGTGGAAGTCTTGACCGTAAGCGATTGAGACACAGACGCGGAGATGACATCAAGCACTGTACTGTCTTTGTGAGGCAAATCAGTCAATATTGTGATTATTGTGAAATACTACTCACGAAATTCATCAGAAAGAGATATATACACAGACCAACATTTGTTAAACAGTCAGTCTTTTGTAAAGTCTGTTGGTACACAGAACGCATTGACATACATGAGGGCCATACTCCAGAAGTCATCACGAAGCTGGTCCTGGCATTACTGTATTCACTGTGGTAACACTTGCGTTTTGAAGATGCGTATTCTAAATAAATCTATAATGCCTATACTTACTTTTTTACAGTTTGTTTACCTACTTGAGTTTTTTGTTATAACAGTTAACAGTCTGTATGTGGGGGATTTTCTTCATAACCTGGCCTAGTGTTGTTATATTGATTTCAGATTCAAAAATTGGTACATTTGGCACAGTGTTATGAGAGTAACGGATTTAAGGTAGAATGCACCTTGGTGACAGATATTCGGACTCTCAAACTTTTACAATATTCTTTTGGCCTACCACTTGTGGGGGCTCATTTCGAAGCTTATGGAGTAAACAAAGTTTTTACTGGTTTAGTTTTGTAAAATCCAGGATAACACAGGGGTGGCAGCCATTTTGAATTTCAAATATCGGTAAACGTCCAGAAGTGTCCGGTAATTTGTTTCTCTAGTGCCAAGATTTGCATGGTATTTATTCTTGATTTTGAAAGAGAAGCATTGAAAGTTTCCGTGTAGAAAGTTAGACAAAGTTTAAATCTTTCATTTCCGAGGCGTGGTATGGAATACAATTTAGAGAAATATTAAATAAAACCATTAACGTTGTAAAAACTTGAAAATTTCAGGCAGTCAAACAGCGTTCAAAAACATACACTGTTTTCATGATCACTACAAAAGTTCTAACTTTCACAGTAGCATCTACTCTACTGTGAGAACGTCAGTTGCTGGTAAGACTGTTAATTTGATATTTATGTATGGTGGAGTCATACACATTGCTTCACACTCAATTGACAAGTAAAAAAGGGTTTCCTATAGCAGTAGAGATGTCCTTACAAGCTTTCTACTCTGGAATTTACGTTGGTATGTTTTTTCAGTAAACTTAAAATAAAGTGAAAGGAAAAAAAAAATTTTTCTAACGTATATGCCTCCTGGAGAGACTGTTGCGAGCTATTTTTGATGTAAAATGAATTCTAAATCATTGCTGAAAACTAGAAATGTGTCCTGTTGGGATCAGATGGCATGAAGACACACTGGAGAGACACTGTATTTGGACAAAAGAACTGTGAATTTTTCCACCAAAATATTTATGGTTCGAACTTTGAGCTTTCAGGAATTTTAGAGTCCCTACAGACGCACAAAACCTGAGAAGCTGAACATGCATGTGTACTTACCGAAGTAGAGTGTTTGTGTAAACTCTTAAGACTTGCACAGTGTTTTGTTAAACACCTCAATAGGGACCGACTGCGTTCGTTTTCTCAGCAAACAACGCTGTACCGGTGTTGCCACTTAGCAGTGTGCTGACAGAGCCCAAACAAGTGATATTTGAAGGCTGAAAGCGATCCATTGCAACCCGGCCTCCGGATTATTCATACAACCGCATGAGAGGGGAAGTGATCCCCATGTTAATATCAACAACTATAATCGATACCTTAACTTTTGATCGCTAGAGTGATGACGGACACGTCTGACGGTGACTGGACACCCTTTACGCGCATACCGAAGCATGCCAATGTATGCACTGCACATTTTCTTTGTTTGATTTTGTGTCGTACGGGAAGAGAGACCAGGTTGTATACAATGGGTAGGCACTCAGCATACACGATAGGTGACCCACTCGGACACCTGTAGGTCTGGATATAAGCTTACCTTTGCCTGAACTAATGGAGAAATCACAAACTCAACGATAGTCACAGCAAGTCTTCAGTTTGGAGCATTATGCAGTTGACGATTCATTGACTACCAATCCAGCCTGCAGAGAAGAGGAACAAAGAATATCAATTACTTGGAGGTTGAGTTTCGGGATGTGGAGGAAAAGAGATCGTCACAGCGATGTGTGTGGGGTTGGAGAACCTCACTGTAGGGGTCTCTTTCTGAGTCACAGTTCCTGTTGTTTTTTCTGCTAAAACTGGTTATAATTACCGGTTTGCAAATTCAATACGTTTCCATGACGGCATCTCGATATCATCTATGAAAACCCAGAAGTAAAATCAAGCGAATAATTTCCGGGAAACAAAAAGTGTACTGTTTCTGTACATGAAAGTTTTCCCAACAAATTATACATCCTTGATGAAGTGATACCCAGATGGACCGGGGCACAGTAATCACAGCGCACAGGCTGACAAGCAACCCTGAAATATTGGTAGCAACAAAAAGTTTTCACAGGGTAGGGTTTTCTTATCAGCTTTAACTCTGAGCAAACTGACTAACTCTGCACAGCTTACAAATGGAACAAAGGACAAAATCACATTAAACAATCAATGCCTATAACCACTATTGCAAGACCCAGGGATTGAGGACTCTCACTTTACAGACAAGTGATGACTCTTTCTTACATTGTAAATATATTTTCCTCCCAGGACTTAATAATTTTCTTTCTTTGATTTTTAGACTTTGTTTTCTTTGATCATGATTCAAAAAAATCCTTCTAATACCATATATTATGTATTTGAACTAGTCCCATGGATGACAGGCCAGTAATGCTAACTTTTCATGATTTTATTATCATTTTTATTTTGTATATCAATTGCAAATTCTTTTTCTACTTCCCAAAGAATGTTGAAACACCCGCTATTTAGCTTGTTAACTTAGCGTCTGTTTGTGTTAAATGCACTGTTATTGTTTAAATTTGACTTCTAGTCTGGACCAGAAGTCACTTTTCAACAATAACTATGCAGTTTATACACGTACAGGCTGAGTTGACAAGCTGAACACAGTGTATATCAACATGCCTTGGGGAGTAAGAACAAGAATTTATGGTTGATATTCAAGACAAAAATGGTGAAAAAATTATCAAAAGTTAGAATTACTGGCCCTTTAAATACACCTGATAAATTCTTTATTTGATTTGGCACATTTGGATTTGTTTTGTTTTATTGTAACTGGAAAAAAATGACTGAATGTATTTATAATAGCCTCACGGATGACTGTTAATACAACAAGTTTCAGTAAACTGAGACATTGGTACATGTCGATACAGCATGAGTACCTGGTAGGTAGTGTGGATAACTGTCAAGGATAGACAGAAGAGTTTCCGGGATGATTCTTGTGTGACAGCTCTGATTTTAGTACTCTCTATGAATGGAGAGTGGGTAAGGCTGTGGAATACTGGGGCAAACCCTCACTGTGGAACTAATGTGTCTGTCCTAGGGTGTCTGTCACACTTTTAAAACTCCCTAGGAGAGTGTTGAACTGAAGTTAGCTAAACACAGGCCAAGTATTCTGAAGCTTTGATACAGCAAACTGTATGGCAACAAAATTGTTGGATAAAATAAATAATGTATAATCTTTGATATCAATTTCATTTTAAACCTTTTTCTTGGAATTTCAATTTAAATCATTGATCGATGAAAAAGACTGAATGCAAAATTTATTTCTGTAAAAAAGTGCATTTGAATAAATTCAAGCCAGAAAGTTTGGTATGAAATAGCCTAGAATTAGAACTATTCGTCCGCTTGCCTCCATACCTCCGGCCACGGGCCGGAGGTACAGAGGCAAGCGGACGAATAGAATTCTAGGCTAGGTATGAAATGGATGAAACGGTCTGACACGGAGGAATCACAAATGAAAAATATGAATCTAAGTAATGCATAAAATATCCCTTTTACACCACATAAATTATACATCTTTCTGACCTCTTTTCCATCTACTTCTCAGCTTTTCAAGAAAACCATGAAACTAATATTTATGTCAGAGTAAATCTCAAAATTATTTCATTCTTGACATCCTCTGACGTAAATGCAAACTGAGAGAGATATCCCGTCAAATTTCATTACTTGCCGAGGTCCTAAGAAATCGCACCCGAGGGATTTGAAATGTCTTGTTGAAATTCAAGAAATGTACAATGGTAAGTAAGCTGTCAAAATTGGACTTTTAATGGTCATTTAGTGACTTTATTAACAACTATCACATTGTTGGGGCTGTATGGAGATTTGCAGGTCATTACGCTGGTACATGTATTACCGCGGTGAATGAATGGCCAATAATTGCACACCTTGGCATGCAATGTACATTAACTAATTTAAGTTTTCAAAGCTACTTAGTGTGAATTGGACTTCACTTTAATGGCCCCTGTACAGTAAAAAAAAAACTTTGTAGCCATGGTGGAGCGTTAGATCCATGAAGATTTGCATAGGCCGGGTTGCTCTGGAGTAAAGTACAAGCAGCGTACTACAACACACCTCTGTCCATGTTTTCTGAAAGTCAATTACAAAACGCCGACTCTGATTGGCCGGGATGATATGCCATAGGGCTTCTACGGACTATTGGCATCATCTTGTAGGGAGCCATGTTTTCCATTGATTTTTCTATTAAACAGCAATGTCAATAATACAAGTCATATATTCAGCGCCTTAGGGGAGACTTATCTGGGAGCATGCACCATTGCTCTGAGGGCTTTTGGTTTTATGAACGCCATTTGTTAAATTTGTGAGCTCATCAAAACAATATAAACCAGCCTGAAAATAATTAAAATGAATGTGAATACATTGCCGAGGGAGGCGACTTTTCACGGGAGATTTTTACAACGGCACGATTTTCATCCCATTTTTATGAGCTGAACATGGTTTTGATCTCAGCAGACTACAGACATCATGATGGTTTTACACATATTGCTTTTTGGTAGCGTTGGTTAATCACATGGCAACAACTCTCATGTAAATAAGATTTACTGGCTTGAACACAATCATAGTTTAGAATTCTTGACAGAAAAGCTACAAAGTTGATAGATAAATGACGCTGATCGACATACACTAGGAACGTGTACATGAATCAGGTTGTACAAGTAAATGTCTGTTAAATCTCGGTGACTGCTTTTGGTACCTTCTTTATGCAGATAATGCTCGCTACCATTAAAGGCATGTGTTGCCACCAGATTGTCTCATCAGAAAATTTACCCACCAGATCACAATTTCAATGGAAAACAAAAGGCTATCACACCTCCATAATCCTCTTACAGACTAGAACAAAGGCGATCCCAGGGATTGCCAAACAGTGCTTTTAAATAGCTTTTGTCTTGAGCTAAAGGGTCAAACTACATGACACTGAAATGCATTGTGGGTAAAAAGTCAACTTCTCACCACAGCAAGAGTTTGAGATTGTGATCTCACAGATACTTTCAACACAAAATCGCTGGCACAGCAAAAAGTTCTGTATGTCAGTGAAGAAAGCTACACTCATTCATCTTTCATCATTTTAGGCATTTCTGATGTGAAATTCCTGTAACACTACAACTTTACTTTGACTTCTGTAATCCTATGTGTTTACTGGTAGAAATCCACCATACTGAAAATATGATCGACCACCAGAGACTTTAGTGACTCACTAATAGAGAGTAAAATCATATTTACAGTACCAAGAATTACAGCCGATTGGTTTTAAAACATTGTTTCCAAATCAGAATAAGAGAGGCTTTCTTCGGCAATGTGCTATGTGCAAGTTTCTTAATCATATTCATAACACCTGTCAAAGTCTAAAAGCCTCCACAGGGCAGAGACTATGACTGAAAAAAACACATAAAATTTGCTCCTCCCACTTCAATTACTTCTTGTGCTTCATGCAAAGTCCATCAGCATTGACATGCTTTTTTTGAAAATGACAAAAATCGAAAATATGAAATACCACCGACATAAAAAATGCAATCGTAAAAGATTAGAAGAACATGTGCCATCGTTGTAAATCTCTTTTATGGCAACAGCTTCACGTACATGTCTTTATGTAGCATCATGGGACTGCACAATAACGCTCCGACTTGGGAGAATACGAAAGTTGAATATGATAAAGCCTAGGTAATAGCATTCTTTTGCTTCCTTGATATTTCTGCATGTCTGCTCCAGACAAAATGAAGATGTACGCAGAAAGGAATGCAATTACACATAAAACAGCATACGACCAAATATCGAAATGGAAGCAGAGATAAAAAAAAACATCCTCATCAAAAAATGTGACAAACTGCACATGGGAAGCAAACCTTTACTGATTATGTTTTTCTCTTACTGCTACAAGTGGGCCGTCTTTGGGGTCAAGCCAGAAATAGCCTTTCACTCTTAATTTTACATTGAGTAAACCATTACCGTATTGCCCGGGGTAACGGTGGGGACATGGCACCCCTGAAAAATCTTTGGAAGTGATTAGATCGGAATTAAATTACACACGCCACCAACTTAATTTTCTTTCAGATTCTTTTAGGCTGACTAAAAGCCACCACAGAAATGAAATTATTATGGCTGTTCCGAAGATCTGTTATCTGATAGGTCAAGACATCAACTCTCTTTCCTGTTTCTGTCCATGATGTTTTGAAGTAAATTTCAGAAGTTGTTTTTCTCCAATAGAGCTTGTGCACTGTCTGACAGCAGAGCACAGCTAAGATATACAGGCAATCAGGTCTCGTCACTTCATCAATATATAAACACCTGCCTTAGAAGCTGAATACCTGTCAGATTTTCCTGACAAATCTGTACTTATCCATCGAAGAAAGGCAGTTTCTGACCAAGAGAGACTCGTCTCTCGCTATACTGCTCCATTCAGTGGTTATTCAGGAAAACGCTTTGCCAATCAGACTCTCCAATTCAAATCCTGGACGTCCAAACAGTTGACATAAACTGGCTGCTTGTCACTGTATTGGATGGCCATTGTTAAGTGCACCATCAGCTGCATGTCAGTGCACTCGCGACATGGAAAAAGCCACAGACAATTTCCACAAGAGGTCCCAGAGCTCATTCTTGTGCAAATTCTCTCCGCATGCCGACCGAGTCCATCGATGAATGAAAGCCATGACGCATCCACTGCTGCATGCTGAACACGGAAATAGAAGTGTTCAACTTACAGATTACTGAGAATGGCCACTGCTGAACTGGAAATAAGTTGGGATCTAAAATTGACCCTTTTCATACAGGCACACGGAAAAGACGACATTTTTGAATTACAGATGGCTGGACTCATCTCATGTTTACCATACGAACTATGTCCAATAAATGTAAATACTGCTTTTCTGTATACCATACATGTATCTGTGTCTCTATTGTACGATTCATTCCTGACCCATCCATAATATTCTCGTCTCTTAGTTTAATATGGACCAAGCGCCAGTATTGAAAATGCTGGGAGCGATCAAATTAACAATGGCAAAGGGGTTGAGAAATCACGAAAAGTGCGAGCATTGTTAACACAAACACAACAGAGACCATGTGAAAGCCGTTATGACCAAGAGTGTTACAAATTCAATCAAGAAGTTTTGACCATACTTCCAACAGAAACCTTTTATATTTGCCAACAGTGAGAATTTCGCGACGGGAACTACTAATCTTGGTCAAATCACCGTGTCTTTTTCTTCCCATGATTCCACTCGTATCACACTCTAAATCATTGTCATTGGAGGCTGGTACAATTCTCTTATCTCAATCAAAAAGAATGTTCTGGTTTGGGGCAAGAGTGTGAAGACAGTCATTTGATTTACAATCACAGTCTAGAATGTACATGACCTCTGATGACCTGCGATAATTAATGTTTATAGAATAATTGCCGGTGAATATTTCTCCTGATTGGTGCAACATGATAGCGATTGCATTCCGGCATGGCATGCAGTGAATGGAGGGGGTCACTTCAACAAGAATGTTGCTGGAAATACTTGTGATTTCCAACTACAAGTGGTAGTGAAGACACACAACATCTCACACGTTGGAGTTGTAATTCTGAAGTGCAAATTGGAAAAGTTCAACAGGCCATTAAACATTACGTAAATTTTAAATTTTTGTTGGCAAATTAATAACAAATGAATTCCAATGAGTCTGCCAAGGCAAAATGCCATAGTAATTAACATACCGGTATTTAGTAGACTATCCTCCCCTTATTCCTTTTTATAGTTTTAATGAACAAAAACAGACAACATATCGCAGTGTTTTCTTCAAAACAAGTGATTCTGCCGATTCCCCCTGATCTAAATATCCCTCAAAATAATCACAAACAGGGGCAATGTCACCCCTACAATGAGAGTTTAATTGGACAGAGTACTGATAGTGATAGAGGTATTCTGCACCATGATTGGTGCTCAGGATGTAACATAACAGACTTTGCCTCCACATTACAAAACTGTGTCTGAACTCTACGAATATAGGTGTGAGTGATCAGTTTAAAGGTATACTGTCACCTGTTCCAATTTTCCAACAGTTACCATGGAAACAGAAAATCTAACCAATCACAGATTTTAAGCGGCTGGCCACTTTTTAAAAACAGTGCCCTCACATGGCATTTTGAACACTAAGGAACACCCCTTTGACCATATATGGGCATATTTACATTACAGGTGACTGTATACCTTTAAGGTTCTAATGTATTGGTATATATGGTATAAACATTTCCTACACAGATAACAAAACACAGGAGACTGTTCTTAATTTAATATTTGATCCACGCTTTAACCCTTGTACATTAATTTAATACATGTACCTTGATAAACATTAAATTGCATATTTTAATTTCCATAAGTTTTAAATCAGAAGCAAAACCCCTCCCCCAATTTTTCGAGGAGAGGGGGTATCCCCTCCCTTGAGAAAACACACACTGGGCATGGGGAATGGATTTGTCAGGGAGATGTAGAAGATTCACCATTTACAGGTAAAGGGACAATAACTTTTGATATTTTCTAAATTTTATAATATCTTTTTCTTTCGCTGAAAAAAATGTTAAAGTACATTTCATATTAGCCCTACAAACACTACATAATGTGTAAATACACTATCATTGAAAAGCTGAAACTTCAGACTAGAATTCAAGTTTTTCACGATAACAATAAATTGTCTGATCGTACAAGCATACAGACTGTGTTTATAAATTGCACATTTGGCATTTTGACTTGGTATCAGGGAGACCAACAAGATGATGAATGTTCAAAACAATTTTAACAATTTCAAGCCAAACGTAAAATTCATCAAAAGTGAAAGCTGCCCACAAAACTCTTAACTTGCTCAGTCTCCATAAATACAAGCTGGAGACATCATAGTGTTACCCATTATTAACCCTTTTCCTGCCGAGCGCCCCTGTCCGTTATCCTGCCAAGTCGGTCAAAACCGGCCCCCTTTTCCGTGTCTACAGAAGATAGGCTCTCCTGCACGCTTTCCTGCCAGGCATTTGGCGGGAAAATACCGCATTTTCGGGGTACGATTACCGACCATATACGTGTTAGACTTCAAAAATTTTTGCATGCCCGTATAGAGGGGCAACCGCTGATGAGGTTGTGTCCAGAAAATGACGAGGTCACGGGCGTTGTTTGCCCCGGGGACGTGCACTTTTATGCCCTTTTCTAGCTTACTTTCGCGGAAGTAAAGCTCGTTCGCCGGCACGCACGGCCACACCGGGGAAACGTCACCTCTCTCGTGGGTTAGTAGAAGACCCAGGGGTTAGTGCTATGGGTGCGGGAGCACCCTCAAACCTGTCCTGTTTCCCCTGGGTTGTGTCACTTGGCCACGTACTTTGAACGACTTGGAAGAGTCGCACAGTGCAGTCTGCTTTGACGTAGTGTCAACGACATAGTTCCGCCATTGAAGGAAGGCGTGTACGTAGTTTGGCCAGTTCAGTGAACACTTAGCTCGTTAGTGTTACCGTTTCCTAACAGGTTAGTTGTGCAGTTGTTACTAAGGTGCAGTTTTGTACCACCTTAGCTCTGGACAGTGCAACTGCTCTATGCACTAACCCCAACGACAGATGGTTGGTACAACGTCTACGTCGCACGAGCACAGCCTCCGTTGGGCTGTGCCCCTCCCACGTGATACAACGCACGTTCATCCATTACTATAGCGTCCTTACGGATCTGCCAAAAACGAAAGTGGGGGTAAAAACAAAACAAACGAAAATATGCGATCATAGATAGTATTTTATTCGGGAATAATTTACATTATGCCGAACAATAAATCTCGGAGTCTGTCTCGACGTCCGAGTGCATGGTCCGTGTTTCAAAAATTACAATCGGGGTGGCAGATCCGTGTTTCAAAAATTATAATAGGGGGAATTGTACAAAATAATCCGTCTAAACAAAACAAACGAAAATATGCGATCCATAGATAGTATTTTATTCGGGAATAATTTACATTATGCCGAATAATAAATCTCAGAGTCTGTCTCGACGTCCGAGTGCATGGTCCGTGTTACAAAGATTACAATCGGGGGATTGTACAAAATAATCCGTGTTTCAATTTACAATCAGCGGGATCGTAAAGCACAAACAAACGGCACAACCGTGCTCAAAATGTGATCATGGTCCGTGTTAAGAATACAGTCAAGCCACTGTTAGGCGAAGCTGTCCCCTGTCCGTTATTTACGTCGGGTTCTCTTGCTGATGGGTGTCGTCGGGGCTGTGTGAGTAGAGGTCTGCACGCCAATGCTCCTCTTACCTCGTAGCATCATGCGATGATGAAAAGCCGCAAAACACTCGCCCTCGTGAAGATGAACCCCGCACAGACTACATCCTTTGGACGTCTCAGACAGTCGTCCGCTCGCAGTGGTCTTACCCTCTCTGCTGCATACTTTACAGCATTTCTGCCGCCCCTCCAAACAGCTGACAACGTGCATCGGCTGATTTTGTGGATTGATGTACGAGGCAAGAGAAACGGTGGCCTCGACCTCTCTCACACTGGGCTGCGATCGCCCACAATAACCGCCAATGAGTTGTTTCCCGACACGCAGATGAAACATCTTATGGGTCAGCTTACTATCAGGGTGTACATGCTTGAAGCATATATATGCATTTACCAGGGCAACATCAATCAGGTAACATGCCAGATATGTCCACCATCTGTGGTTCTTGCGCCCAGTGTGAAAGTACTTGCGCTTCTGGTTGGCTCGGTCGACGCCTCCCATGTACCGGCGATAATTATACAGCGACAGAGGCACTTGTCGCCGCTCATCTCCCTCCCCCACTGGCACGCACTCCAAGGGTGGATAGACCGTATTCAAGATCAGCACCTGAGCGTTACTATCCTGATAAGCAGTGATGTTAAGACGAGAGTCCGTTCTGGTCGTGGCTTTCATATCCCCAACAGACAGAGGAAGGCGCTTCCTCTTACCCGCGGAATTAATTGAGGGGGCATGGTGCGACGATTACGGCGGTTAAAACTCCCGACCATGTAGATCCCGGTCTCCATCAGCTCTCTAGCAGTAACGACCGTGCTAAACAGGCTATCACAGAATAGGCTGTGATTATATCCACAGAATGGCTGGACCAGCTCCATCGTAATTCTTTTCACCACACCTCGCTCCTGCCGTCTCCCATCAGTCCGATCCCGAAATTTCACACCAAGGTACGGTGCAAGTTAGCGATGTATGCAGTGGTGGAGTCGCACAGCTGCCATATCTTGAAACCGTCTCGATCAGGCTTATGCGGTAATCTCTGCTTAAATTTAGAACGGCCCTTAAATCGCACCATGCCCTCGTCGATGGAGATCTCTCTACCCATCTTATAATTATTTACGCACCGGTCAACTATGGGCTCCATCCATGGATTGATTTTATACAGGGGATCCTCCTGACACCGACGTCGGCGGCGTGCCTCATCAGGATCACGACGTGGATCGTTCTCTGGGTCTGCCAGATGAAAGTATCGCATAAGCTGCTGAAAGCGACTGCGGGTAATCACAGTAGAAATACCCTGGTTTCTCAGAAAGGGATCGCTAGACCAATAATCCTCCACTGATGATTTACGGTCGACACCCATACAGACTAAGACGCCAATGAACGCCTGCACCTCTCGGTAGTCAGCGTTACGCCAGTATTTATCTATTTTCGTAGCGATATATCGCTGGTGGAATTTGGCGTATTTACTAGTCTCGTCCTTGGCCAATCTGATCAGTGTAGCTGGAATAAACTTAAAAAAGTAATCGAGCTCACGGGAGTGGCTGGGCAAGGTGAAAGTCGGTCCTCTCTCATGGTCAAAATCGGTCTCCTCAAATATATTAGCATCGGTAGTCTCCGACATACGCCAGACAGGAGGGTGTCGTCCTCCGCCAACACAGCAGCAACGTCATCATCGTCGTCAGAGCTTGCCTCACCTACATACTGCCTGTCATAAAAGTCATCGTCCTCTGCCGCATCCTCGTCAACCTCCGAGTCGGACTCAGCGGTGATATCACCGTCGTCTGGGCGTCTGGGCCTGAACTCGCCCGTAGCGGCATCAAGGATCATATCTGGCTCAAAATCAGGTGGGCTATCCTGATAACGAACCCTCCGCACTATCTTTTTCGGCGGGGACATCGCAGCACACGAAACTATGGCAGGAGCGGGCTGGGCAGCCTCTGCTGATGACGAGGACTCAAGCTCTTTCGCACTGGGCACAGGAACCTCTCCTGACGCAGGATGAGGGCTCATAGTAGCAACAGGTGGTGTCTCTCCCGGAGCAGCCGGGGGAGAACCAATGGCATCAGCCGTCTCGTTACTCACTGTCTCACTAGCAGCAGCAGACGTAGTCTGTGCAGGTGAAGTATCTCCCACAAGAGCAGATGTAGTCTCTGCAGGTGAAGTAGTCTCTCCCGGAGCAGCCGGGTGAGAACCACTGGCGACCGGTGACCCGTCATCATCCTCATCGGCAGAACGATCGCTCTTACGTTTACGCTTACCACTGGGTTTTTCAGCCGGAGATAGCTTCGCCTTACGGGAGCGTTTCTTGCCCGACTTCTTAGAACGTTTACTAGGGACATCACAACGATCGCTACCACTACCGCCCGGAGACTCTGCATCTTGAGCTTCAGTCGTCTGCTCGCCTTCAGAAAACTTTTGCGGTCCGTCAACTCATGTCTGGAACAGTGTCGACAGACTAGCAGGTCCCTCCCTTTTAAAGCCACAGGGAAACAAAGCCCTGGACATGATTGGACGCAGGGGTGTTAATATATGCATCCACCTGTTATTATAATGGACCTACGGCAATCAGTCCACCAACCGCGCTGACATTCCTACCCGTCATGTAAATTGCCTGTCCGCACCATTTGATATGCTAATAATACTCATTTGCGATGCAAATCAATCGAGCACTTAGCATAACATAGTCAATGTCATTAGCATCTCAACTTGACATTCCGTCCAGCTGGGTAGTTTGGCATGGCCGCACCACCCTGCCACCAGGACGTTGGCCCAAGCCCATGTTTAGTACGGGTGGGAAACCCGTATCTTTAACCTCATGTCCCTTCTAAGTACGCCTGCGCAGGGCGTATTGTCATCCAAGTCGGTGACAAGCCAACCCGACAGATCGCCCATTAAGCAGTAATGGACTGGCCGTCTCGTTCTTGTACGGCAACGAACAGTGCTTCAGCGGCTTGTTTAGGTCATAACCGTCGCCTGCCGAGCGCTTACCCAACTAAGGCGGTCAAAGATGAAGGATGCCAAAATTGTCAACGGCTGTCTCGGCCTCGTCCGTTGGGCAAACATGGCTCCTTCAAATAACGTGGCCAGCACGTCTACGTCATCAGCGGTGATGACGACCCGTCATTGACGCCCGAGTGCGTAAAACTCGGAATATACCGACAGGTACCTCTACCTGAGTCGGTCATACTACGGTATAAACCAAACACAGGTCTGCCAACTCCCGTTAGACTCGGCCGTTAGCCGAACTTCACAGGGACAACATAGGCGTAACAAGTCGGTGAACAACGGTTCACGCACCTAACCGCAGCCGCCAAGTCGGTGAACAATGGTATCAAATTTTGAGGCCATGTTCGTGAATGGCAAGGCTGAGGCGGTGTGTTTCGTTGCACGGCTTGAACGTCTAGAGCCAAGTGCAGCCGACAACGTCCGACATCTGAGTGGGTAGTCTTTTCGAGAAGGTAACAAGTCGGTTTAAAAGCGGTGGTTACCCTTCACAAATGTCGCTCAAGTCCGTTCGGATCAGTTCCATGTCAGGGACTAATCAAGCCGAGTCCGTCAAATCCGTCCGCACTTCCCGTCAATCAGACCAATCCGTGATTTTCGTCTCGCACCATTGGCAAAAATTGCACCGCCAGCTGAGGCGGTCTTAGGCGGTTGCCTTACAGAAAGCCGAGTCCGTCAAATCCGTCCGCACTTCCCGTCAATCAGGACCAAGTCCGTGATTTTCGTCTCGCACCATTGGCAAAAATTGCACCGCCAGCTGAGGCGGTCTTAGGCGGTTGCCTTACAGATTAGCGTTGCCGAGACGGTCAATTTCGGCCGCAATCTATGTAGTGCCTCAGAGCCAAGTTAACCAAACTCCGCTAGAATACGTCAACGTGCTAACCTGCCAAGTACGCTACTCGTCCCCCCCAAAAAAACCAGTCCCCCACCGGGGTGGGGGACTGGCTGGGTAGCTTCCGCACCTTTCCCTGTCGTTGGACTCTCTGTGAACCCATTTCGAGAGCAAACGCCGTTCCTCGCCCAAAACCTGTCCTCGAACGACCCCTAGCGCGAGCAAGGGTTTGCTACACGTAGTTCCGTCGACTAGGGCAGGAAAGGGGGTACCAAAAAGTAGCCGATTTCCACCGCCTTGGCAGGATAACGGCCGTGGCTGCTCAGATTCTAGCTACACCGAATTTCAAGCGGATTTTCACCGACTTGGCAGGAAAAGGGTTAAGGAAGGCCAGTGTTTTCCTTTGGATGAAACTCTGCTGTACATCTATTGCTTTTTAAACTTTAAACATTGGTAAATTTGAGTTATTTTGTACAGTGTAAACAGCAACATTTTGTCCAAATGTTGGGCATACAGTGCCATACATGTACTTATTTCGAAGGATGAATTTACATTTAGATGAAGTTTTGTGAGTGATGCTATGTTCCCTGTATGCTCTATTGATGATGCAGATGTACATATGCAGAAAAAGAGCAGCGGTTGCCTAGCTACATTACTTTTATGTTTACCAGTGGTATAGTAAACTCAATGTGGTTTATTGTTGCTGTTCAAGAAGACTTCATCGTTGGTGTCCAGATGTTGTGTTTTCGTACACTGTGGCGTATTTGACAGATTTAGGCCTGAATTTCAAAGTGACGTTGACCTTTAACTATTACTAGGGATATAAAGTATACAGGGTTCAGGCCTCAGAGGATTCAAGCAGCACTGGCCATAGGTACTGATGCTCTTTCAATTATTTTTCTTCTCCTTGTGAAATTCTTTATTCTACTTCCAAAACCAGTTGAAATGCTAAGTATCAGACTGAACTGTATACAGCCTGGATGTACATGTTCAGTGTTATTGTTGACGACTGAATCGAAGTCTCCACAAGAATTCATTTGTCAACAAGGCCAATACTTTACGTGTGATATACGTGTTTGATGATTTCTAGGCATGACACTAGTTCCCTGTGTTCAAAAGTACACTGCAATACCCAGTACTCAACAGCTCTTTAAGTACATGTATGATATGCAAATTATTGTGGACAGGTGATACAGTACTCGTTTTGAAGAGAAAGATGAAGTGTGAGACAGAATCCTCTACTGGGCATGTCTATGAATCACACACACAACCTGCAAATGATTTAATTTCTGAGTGAATACTAAGAAACAAACTCACTTGAAAATATGAATATCTAGCAAATTTATCTATTTCAAAGGCCATTGCATACATAATTGCCATTCCATATCACATCCACGTTTGCTACGATTACGTATTTGCAAACGTTAGTGACTACTGGCTTCAGAGGCTCCGGAAAGAAGTCAACTTGTTGTGCAACTGACCTAATCCTGTTGCACGGTATCTGGTGCATGTCTGCAATTGTGTAATGAAGAAGTCAGCAGCTTTAGCAGGAGATTACATGGACAGAGGGAAGCTTACGTCAATGTTGTGTCTAGCCTTGGAAATGGATATGGCCACCGTGTGTAGCTGCACACAATGGGTTTGCATAAGTGATGGGTAGGAACCCCTGACTGAAGACGGGAGTAAGCCCTGTCCACAGTCTGTGCTTGTAGTTTGAAAGAGCAAAGCTCTGGGTTTTCCACAGGGGTGGTCAGCTGCCAGGGGAGGCTGTCACTGGGAACACAGACCCATGTGTGAGGGGAGGCTGATTGTCACTGGGAACACAAAGACCCATGTGTGAGGTGCTACTAAACATTGACCACATGCATACTGTATTGAAGTACATGTACATGTAGAGTTTGAAGTAATGAGAGAAGGTATCGGAACGAGCGTGTAACTCAAATGTAAATGTTACGAGCAAGGCATGCATTTGGGGTAGCCATACCTCATCAACACACACATACACATACAGGATGTGCTGCTATTTCGTGCACAAATTCAAGATCTCTAAAAATTTCTCAAATACCTGAAACACATTCTTCTCCGCTACGCCGCCATTAGAACAGAATGTGTTGAAAGTACTACTAGTACGTGTAATCTTGACAGACCCTGTCCGCACAAGATAAATTCATCGTACATGACACTAGAGGGACTCAAAGGCAGGGGTCAAAGTTCAACTCGTAGTCATTCATTGGAAAGAATTGCATCAAATATCTAATTAAGGAGGCATAGGGCCTGTGCAATAATGTAATGGTCTCTCTGGAACCTTATTGAAGACCCAGTCAGATGTAAAATATGCATTCCTCTAGGCGATATGCGAACCAGCGTGTCTCGGAAAGTACTACTTGAAACTCAAGTGAAGTATTACGAAGAGCCGGCTGAACTCTCAGGATCCACATGAATGTGCAGGCGCCATGAATATGTGTGTCATATGTACCATGATGTTTTCACTGAATTTTAATATCACCAGCAATTGTAGAAACTTTGAAACTAATTTGGCATTATCCCAGCTTCTGGTAACCACCATAGCTGACGTGTACATGTACAAATATGCAAAAACCAAACAGAGCATGAAGATTTCTAATTTTGTTGATATTACATGAAAAATATTCAATTCCAGATGTTGGTAAACAAAATTTTACAAAAAGGGTGATTAGTTTCATTATCGATCATCACAGAAGGGGAGTTACTGAATACAGTATGTGTACATGTATGCCTTCCTCATTGCTGGCAAATTTCTGATGGTGAAAAACTCTAACCAAAATTAGTGAGCCCCAGAGGCACTAAATTTTCGATGTATTACAGAAAATGAACAAACTGCGATTACATCGAGAATATTTCTATGTCTTCACACTTTATATATGCTAAACCTTGCAGAATTTTGAATAATTTTAATTGGTAAATCCATAAATTTTTAAGTAAGGATGGCTGGAAAAAGAAATGTGAAATCTTCCACCTTGCGTACTGACAGAGAGTCTAATAGACGACAACTGATGACATCAGCAGTGCACCAAAACCCATTCATCTTACACTTTTTCATGAATAACATTAAAACATGATGATAATTACTGCAATGAAATGCAGGGCTCCAATTTTGCGAAAACATTTCCATCTGCACTGACACTTCCTCCGGTGTCAATGACCGAGACGTGGACGGGCGAAGACTACAAAACAGGAAAGGCGCATCTTATCATTTCTCAGAGTTGACTACTGCATAACCATCCCACCTTTTCCATGCATGCGGTTTAGGCGTGCATTCCGTATGTGTCAAAGGATGAATAATTCATGGCAAGTTTCCCCTTACAAAATATCCTGACAAGCAGTGATGCCGGTTCGATCTGTGTGGTGCATTACACCTGCGAGGATAAATAGTTTGAGAACTGCAATGCGAACAACTGTATGGCCAATACTTAGACTGTTTACACAGGCTTGAAAATTATTGCCTTATCACTTGCCCAGTGTCAACATTTTTCAATCGGTTGTTCGATGCCTCTCCCTACCACATAACGATTTCAGAGAAGGGATAAACTTTAATGCATTTTGATATGTCTGAAAACAATACTTAACCCTTTCCTGCCAAGTCGGTGAAATCCGCTTGAAATTCGGTGTAGCTAGAATCTGAGCAGCCACGGCCGTATCCTGCCAAGGCGGTGGAAATCGGGCTACTTTTTGGTACCCCTTTCCTGCCTAGTCGACGGAACTACGTGTAGCAAACCTTGCTCGCGCTAGGGGTCGTTCGAGGACAGGTTTTGGGCGAGGAACGGCGTTTGCTCTCGAAATGGGTTCACAGAGAGTCCAACGACAGGGAAAGGTGCGGAAGCTACCCAGCCAGTCCCCCACCCCGGTGGGGGACTGGTTTTTTTTGGGGGGACGAGTAGCGTACTTGGCAGGTTAGCACGTTGACGTATTCTAGCGGAGTTTGGGTTAACTTGGCTCTGAGGCACTACATAGATTGCGGCCGAAATTGACCGTCTCGGCAACGCTAATCTGTAAGGCAACGCTAATCTGTAGGCACCGCCTCCGCCGACGCCGCCCCAGCTGGCGGTGCAATTTTTTGCCAAGGGTGGGGGGCGAAATTCACGGACTGGGTCCTGATTGACGGGAAGTGCGGACGGATTTGACGGACTCGGTTTTCTGTAAGGCAACCGCCTAAGACCGCCTCAGCTGGCGGTGCAATTTTTTGCCAATGGTGCGAGACGAAAATCACGGACTTGGTCCTGATTGACGGGAAGTGCGGACGGATTTGACGGACTCGGCTTGATTAGTCCCTGACATGGAACTGATCCGAACGGACTTGAGCGACATTTGTGAAGGGTAACCACCGCTTTTAACCGACTTGTTACCTTCTCGAAAAGACTACCCACTCAGATGTCGGACGTTGTCGGCTGCACTTGGCTCTAGACGTTCAAGCCGTGCAACGAAACACACCGCCTCAGCCTTGCCATTCACGAACATGGCCTCAAAATTTGATACCATTGTTCACCGACTTGGCGGCTGCGGTTAGGTGCGTGAACCGTTGTTCACCGACTTGTTACGCCTATGTTGTCCCTGTGAGTTTCGGCTAACGGCCGAGTCTAACGGGAGTTGGCAGACCTGTGTTTGGTTTATACCGTAGTATGACCGACTCAGGTAGAGGTACCTGTCGGTATATTCCGAGTTTTACGCACTCGGGCGTCAATGACGGGTCGTCATCACCGCTGATGACGTAGACGTGCTGGCCACGTTATTTGAAGGAGCCATGTTTGCCCAACGGACGAGGCCGAGACAGCCGTTGACAATTTTGGCATCCTTCATCTTTGACCGCCTTAGTTGGGTAAGCCGCTCGGCAGGCGACGGTTATGACCTAAACAAGCGCTGAAGCACTGTTCGTTGCCGTACAAGAACGAGACGGCCAGTCCATTACTGCTTAATGGGCAATCTGTCGGGTTGGCTTGTCACCGACTTGGATGACAATACGCCCTGCGCAGGCGTACTTAGAAGGGACATGAGGTTAAAGATACGGGTTTCCCACCCGTACTAAACATGGGCTTGGGCCAACGTCCTTGGGTGGCAGGTGCGCATGCCACGTACCCAGCTGGACGGAATGTCAAGTTGAGATGCTAATGACATTGACTATGTTATGCTAAGTGCTCGATTGATTTGCATCGCAAATGAGTATTATTAGCATATCAAATGGTGCGGACAGGCAATTTACATGACGGGTAGGAATGTCAGCGCCGGTTGGGGACTGATTGCCGTAGGTCCATTATAATAACAGGTGGATGCATATATTAACACCCCTGCGTCCAATCATGTCCAGGGCTTTGTTTCCCTGTGGCTTTAAAAGGGAGGGACCTGCTAGTCTGTCGACACTGTTCCAGACATGAGCTTGACGGACCGCAAAAGTTTTCTGAAGGCGAGCAGACGACTGAAGCTCAAAGATGCAGAGTCTCCGGGCGGTAGTGGTAGCGATCGTTGTGATGTCCCTAGTAAACGTTCTAAGAAGTCGGGCAAGAAACGCTCCCGTAAGGCGAAGCCATCTCCGGCTGAAAAACCCAGTGGTAAGCGTAAACGTAAGACCGATCGTTCTGCCGATGAGGATGATGACGGGTCACCGGTTGCCAGTGGTTCTCACCCGGCTGCTCCGGGAGAGACTACTTCACCTGCAGAGACTACATCTGCTCTTGTGGGAGATACTTCACCTGCACAGACTACGTCTGCTGCTGCTAGTGAGACAGTGAGTAATGAGACGGCTGATGCCATTGGTTCTCCCCCGGCTGCTCCGGGAGAGACACCACCTGTTGCTACTATGAGCCCTCATCCTGCGTCAGGAGAGGTTCCTGTGCCCAGTGCGAAAGAGCTTGAGTCCTCGTCATCAGCAGAGGCTGCCGAGCCCGCTCCTGCCATAGTTTCGTGTGCTGCGATGTCCCCGCCGAAAAAGATAGTGCGGAGGGTTCGTTATCAGGATAGCCCACCTGATTTTGAGCCAGATATGATCCTTGATGCCGCTACGGGCGAGTTCAGGCCCAGACGCCCAGACGACGGTGATATCACCGCTGAGTCCGACTCGGAGGTTGACGAGGATGCGGCAGAGGACGATGACTTTTATGACAGGCAGTACGTAGGTGAGGCAAGCTCTGACGACGATGATGACGTTGCTGCTGTGTTGGCGGAGGACGACACACCTCCTGTCTGGCGTATGTCGGAGACTACCGATGCTAATATATTTGAGGAGACCGATTTTGACCATGAGAGAGGACCCGACTTTCACCTTGCCCAGCCACGCCCGTGAGCTCGATTACTTTTTTAAGTTTATTCCAGCTACACTGATCAGATTGGCCAAGGACGAGACTAATAAATACGCCAAATTCCACCAGCGACATATCGCTAGGAAAATAGATAAATACTGGCGTAACGCTGACTACCGAGAGGTGCAGGCGTTCATTGGCGTCTTAGTCTGTATGGGTATCGACCGTAAATCATCAGTGGAGGATTATTGGTCTAGCGATCCCTTTCTGAGAAACCAGGGTATTTCTACTGTGATTACCCGCAGTCGCTTTCAGCAGCTTATGCGATACTTTCATCTGGCAGACCCAGAGAACGATCCACGTCGTGATCCTGATGAGGCACGCCGCCGACGTCGGTGTCAGGAGGATCCCCTGTATAAAATCAATCCATGGATGGAGCCCATAGTTGACCGGTGCGTAAATAATTATAAGATGGGTAGAGAGATCTCCATCGACGAGGGCATGGTGCGATTTAAGGGCCGTTCTAAATTTAAGCAGAGATTACCGCATAAGCCTGATCGAGACGGTTTCAAGATATGGCAGCTGTGCGACTCCACCCACTGCATACATAGCTAACTTTGCACCGTACCTAGGTGTGAAATATCGGGATCGGACTGATGGGAGACGGCAGGAGCGAGGTGTGTGAAAAGAATTACGATGGAGCTGGTCCAGCCATTCTGTGGATATAATCACAGCCTATTCTGTGATAGCCTGTTTAGCACGGTCGTTACTGCTAGAGAGCTGATGGAGACCGGGATCTACAGGTCGGGAGTTTCAACCGCCGTAATCGTCGCACCATGCCCCCTCAATAATTCCGCCGGGTAAGAGGAAGCGCCTTCCTCTGTCTGTTGGGGATATGAAAGCCACGACCAGAACGGACTCTCGTCTTAACATCACTGCTTATCAGGATAGTAACGCTCAGGTGCTGATCTTGAATACGGTCTATCCACCCTTGGAGTGCGTGCCAGTGGGGGAGGGAGACGAGCGGCGACAAGTGCCTCTGTCGCTGTATAATTATCGCCGGTACATGGGAGGCGTCGACCGAGCCAACCAGAAGCGCAAGTACTTTCACACTGGGCGCAAGAACCACAGATGGTGGACATATCGGCATGTTACCTGATTGATGTTGCCCTGGTAAATGCATATATGCTTCAAGCATGTACACCCTGATAGTAAGCTGACCCATAAGATGTTTCATCTGCGTGTCGGGAAACAACTCATTGGCGGTTATTGTGGGCGATCGCAGCCCAGTGTGAGAGAGGTCGAGGCCACTGTTTCTCTTGCCTCGTACATCAATCCACAAAATCAGCCGATGCACGTTGTCAGCCGTTTGGAGGGCGGCAGAATGCTGTAAAGTATGTAGCAGAGAGGGTAAGACCACTGCGAGCGGACGACTGTCTGAGACGTCCAAAGGATGTAGTCTGTGCGGGGTTCATCTTCACGAGGGCGAGTGTTTTGCGGCTTTTCATCATCGCATGATGCTACGAGGTAAGAGGAGCATTGGCGTGCAGACCTCTACTCACACAGCCCCGACGACACCAATCAGCAAGAGAACCCGACGTAAATAACGGACAGGGGACAGCTTCGCCTAACAGTGGCTTGACTGTATTCTTAACACGGACCATGATCACATTTTGAGCACGGTTGTGCCGTTTGTTTGTGCTTTACGATCCCGCTGATTGTAAATTGAAACACGGATTATTTTGTACAATCCCCCGATTGTAATCTTTGTAACACGGACCATGCACTCGGACGTCGAGACAGACTCTGAGATTTATTATTCGGCATAATGTAAATTATTCCCGAATAAAATACTATCTATGGATCGCATATTTCGTTTTGTTTTGTTTTGTTAGACGGATTATTTTGTACAATTCCCCCTATTATAATTTTTGAAACACGGATCTGCCACCCCGATTGTAATTTTTGAAACACGGACCATGCACTCGGACGTCGAGACAGACTCCGAGATTTATTGTTCGGCATAATGTAAATTATTCCCGAATAAAATACTATCTATGGATCGTATTTTCGTTTGTTTTGTTTTTACCCCCACTTTCGTTTTTGGCAGATCCGTAAGGACGCTATAGTAATGGATGAACGTGCGTTGTATCACGTGGGAGGGGCACAGCCCAACGGAGGCTGTGCTCGTGCGACGTAGACGTTGTACCAACCATCTGTCGTTGGGGTTAGTGCATAGAGCAGTTGCACTGTCCAGAGCTAAGGTGGTACAAAACTGCACCTTAGTAACAACTGCACAACTAACCTGTTAGGAAACGGTAACACTAACGAGCTAAGTGTTCACTGAACTGGCCAAACTACGTACACGCCTTCCTTCAATGGCGGAACTATGTCGTTGACACTACGTCAAAGCAGACTGCAATGTGCGACTCTTCCAAGTCGTTCAAAGTACGTGGCCAAGTGACACAACCCAGGGGAAACAGGACAGGTTTGAGGGTGCTCCCGCACCATAGCACTAACCCTGGGTCTTCTACTAACCCACGAGAGAGGTGACGTTTCCCCGGTGTGTGGCCGTGCGTGCCGGCGAACGAGCTTTACTTCCGCGAAAGTAAGCTAGAAAAGGGCATAAAAGTCACGTCCCCGGGGCAAACAACGCCCGTGACCTCGTCATTTTCTGGACACAACCTCATCAGCGGTTGCCCCTCTATACGGGCATGCAAAAATTTTTGAAGTCTAACACGTATATGGTCGGTAATCGTACCCGAAAATGCGGTATTTTCCCGCCAAATGCCTGGCAGGAAAGCGTGCAGGAGAGCCTATCTTCTGTAGACACGGAAAAGGGGGCCGGTTTTGACCGACTTGGCAGGATAACGGACAGGGGCGCTCGGCAGGAAAAGGGTTAAAGTTTCATCCCTTTCCCTAATAACTTAGCTACAACCTTAGGGTGTGGAAGATTTTTTTTTCAAAACGGAAGTAAATTGTCTCTGACAGGCTGAGAGTGAAAGGATGCCGGGAGATTTCAATGAAAGTGTATTTCATCTATGGATGAGAAACTTTTGATGGTAAAACAGGCTGCAAAGACTGGTGAACAGCTGGTCATTTTTTTTTCTGGTGTCTGGCTGAAAGTGAACGCATAAGGGATAGAGAAATGGGAGGTGGGATGGATGCATTCTGTAATGTAATAACAATCAAGGTACCCCATTTGTGAATACATAGATGAGTTGAAATTTAGACTCGCAGTTTTTTTTCGACAACTGCCTTTTTTTCACAACCAATGATCCTTTCCCTAACATTCAAACATTCTGTTAATGTAGAATTAATGCTCTTTTATTCTAATAAACTGTTTATATAACATTTAACAAACTACTAAGTTGTACTGTTTGTTTCTGAACTCTTCAGAAACTTGAGTCAGTCACAAAACTCATCATCACTTTGTTAGTCACATGTTTATGAAAAAGCTTCAAATCATTTTGACATTTAAACACAGATGAGAACCTGCAACAACTATTACTTTGACCTTTGACCTCACCTCATAGCCATATCACTTTGACCTCTGACTTTATCATGGAAGCTGATATTTTTTATCACTCACCGAGCAATCTGTGAGTAGGAACAGCAACGATAATAACGTTACCACTCGCTAATGGAAAAAATCATTTCTCTGTCAGTTTAGCCGGCAGAAAGATTTATCTATTACATCAAGGATCTGATTGAGAGCTAAGGGACTAGACTGTGTGATGAGATAAGCCACTTTTCTATCAGCAACTCTTGAAGATATAGTTTATGAGACTACAGCCTAGCTGACAAAGACAGGATTTATCTCTTGTAAAGTTGGAGAGGACAAAAAACATACATTGCAACAAACAAGCACATGTCTGCGCCCTTAGGCCAGATTTATCTATCTATGTATGGACCTGTATTACTTGGATCACTTATCACTGCTTTGACAGTTGCCGTGGTTTCCCCGGAATGGTGGCGCTTATTTTGCCGTTAAACATTTTGCACCGATGTAATACTGGATGAGACACAAAAATATACATTTGTGATTGGTGATGATGTAGAGGGCAAATTTGAGAATAAAGATCTGTTTATTTGATAATAAAACTTTAAAAAATTTCAACTACATTATTTGTGACCCAGCGTCTATCAAGGTACGCATATTTTTTTCAAGAATGCATGGAGTCATTTAAATTTTAATGATTCGTTTTATGTCTTCCCAGAGATCATGCATCTCCTGCAGATAAACTGAACAAAATATCTGATTCACAAGAGAAGGAATTGTGGGAAAATACAGAGATGACACAAAACAGTTACTTTGTATCAAGAGACATTGGAATTGACCTTTCGTACTGCGTTGACTATGATAACGAAGCGCCTGAGGGGTGCTGTCTGCAATATGCCAAACCGTCAGAGGACATAAATGATGTCTTATTGCAGCTGATATCTCTATTTTTAGAATAAAATCGTTTTCCTGTACCATGCTAAGGAAGATACTAGTATTCACTGTAATTTACTGCGTGTACGAGGCTGTATGTACCCGTTACAAAATCTAGAATGTAGCAGCGTTATTTTTTACTTCTGTGAAATCAAACTTGTTTTTGTTTAAGTAGAGTTTGAAATGCACGGCACACAGTCTACACTAGGAGGACTATAGCCTAGAAGTCGTCTCTCAGGTAAATTACCGACTTCATCTTATTTGCATCGTTCCAAAGGCTACATCACTGCTCGATTTGCTCTGTGATTGCATTTAGTCATGCAAATCAGCAGAATCTTGCCTTAAGAATATTAACTTCATACCAGCTGTACTCCTCATAGTTCCAAATTATGTTCACACTGATTGATTTATACATGACATTTTATATAAACCTTAGATACAGCAATTTAACAATCACAAGTATTGACATTATATTTTGACTCATTTTGTTTTCAATAACAGCAACGTAACATTTGATTTTATCATCCTTGTTAAAGTGGCACCTTTTTCAACATATTATACCCTATTGCTGTTTACGTTTACTGTCAGATTTACGATTTTCAAGCTTTTCCTTTAGAAATATTTTCATTTTCTGCACACTATCCATGCTCATTCAGAGAGAGTCTCTCCATAAAAGTCACAAGGGTTGTAACTATCGATAACATTTTCATCGTCATCGTTGTAACCGACACGCCCCTTTACGGCAACAGCTTGCTTGGTGCTACCTGTATTAGGTCTCCGGAGTGGAAATTGTGCTCTTACTCGCAAGAATGTTCCATCATTTTTGTTTCATAAATTTTTTTAAACAAGATTATGTATCGCTTGTCTCAAAAATGCAGGTTGAAGGAAATTTAGGTACAAGCTGTGCAAACACAATACATTGTACATGCAGTTTAACTGACAAATGAACGTAAGTCCCAGCTAAAATCTGGTCATCAATAATAACATAAATCACGTACATACGGGTTGCGTTGACAAGCACTTTGCATTTCAACACAATTCGAGAACTTATCACAAATAGAACAAAACTGTGGAAAACCTATAAGTTTTTTACTACCTTGCTCCTATAGTCTTCAAACTCTACTCACCATCAGGCGCCACATAAAACATTTCAACCACGTTCCTTTTTTTTTCAACTCATGAATAATTATATCATTTACATAAATTCAATCGTGCAAACATTTGCTTTATTTCCATCGATGATTAAGTGCAAATTTGATTTATTTCTGCTTGATACGTGTTGGCAAATCTACGGTAATCAACAATGTGCGTGATAATTGGAGAATTATTCAGGAAGCAAATTTTATGGAATTTGTATCATTATCATCCGAGGTATCCCTTTCAACCGAGGTATTTCTTTCATGCGCGGAGCACAGCTGATACATATCATCGACAATCATGGATTTGTTAAAGTGTGAAAGATGTCATGGATGTCACCTAGTGAAAAATGTGGAGGTTGCTGCTGTCACCGTGGCGACTCAAAATTTAATGGAAAGATCACTCACTTCATATTCCAACTCGAGTGCGCCAGATAAGCTACACTAACACGCCATCGATACAACAAAGAGCGCACACAGCCTCCCTCCATCCTAATATCTTTCACAAGTTCAATCCAAATACTAATACATATAGGTATTAACCCTTTTGCGATAATACTTCTGTTGAAGCCTTCATTTTCTGTAGCAACGTCGGACCTCTGCATTTGAAAATAGGGGTGAAAGGGTAGAGTGTCAGCGGAGTTTCTTTATTGTCACTGAATTTACTTTAATTTGCATATTATTAATTCTATATATCTTAGATTAAAATTTTGTTAATATTGAACCATCAAAAAATATCACTATTTTTACTTTCTTTCTTATGAAACATCATACGTAAAATGACTAAAGAATTTCATTTTACTCAATTTTGATTCACACAGGCTTTATATTACTAAACTGTAATTTGCTTTTAATAGAAATATGTGCTTTGTACTTATATTCTATACCAAACGTAAAGGAATTTTTCCATCTAATGTTTTGCAATTGCTTTATGTGTAAGAGAGATTACACATAAATGGCCATTTTGTTTGCCATCCACTCAAAGTTTGGCGCATAAATTTGCGTACAGGATTCCCGAAGAAGAACATGCTTTTGAATTAATGCTACAACGCTACTGTCACTTTCAATAGAAAAAGGAACCGGTTGAGAACATGGCGTCTATAGTTTCAAGGGTTTGTTCGAGGACGTGTGTCTAGACTTTGTACACTTTAGAGAACAGTGATGTCCACGTAGATTTCCCGAGACAGACATCAAATGACACTGACAGAGAAAACAGTAGTTTGTTAAATGTCCGCTTGCATTTCTAACATGCAGTATCAGCAATCTAAACTCAAAAACTAAGGATTCTTTTCTCATAAGATATCCATAAAACACCTTCGCAGTTCCGCAGTGCCATAAATTATAAAGGAGCAATTTACACAGTACCCAGGCGACTCGTTCACATATTTGAACAAACCAAACAAAAGTTAATTGACAATAAATTTTATAAAACGTGAAACTCTAATTATGGACAACGGCAAAGTATGCAATAGCCCGGAGCTCTGAACATTGATTACTGCTGCGTATGTAAATAGATTACCACGCTACGTCTGATGCTTATACTTATTGTCAAGTCTTGGACAAACACTCAACTAGTTGAGACAACACTCCAAATTAATCTCAAAAATCCATTTACTGTATGTTCAGGTTTTTGATTTACAAAAGAGAAGATCAATCCTCATCAATTCTGAAAACTGACGTTTGCGGAGAAAAAAAAATGCCGTAATTTTTTATTATGATTGAAAGATTTGTGGTTCGCTCTATTGCAAACGCAAAAGTGAGCGCGAATTACAGGACAAATAATTGAAAAGCACGTTTATGTTCTAATGCTTATGCACGGTTTTCCTCGTGAAGGTAAAAATGCCGCAATCACTCCAGTTCATCTGATTTTATAGAACAGAAACTTGTCTGACATTCCAATTTAAATGTTACTCAATAACCTTACTGGTGGCGTTTGTTGGCTGAGCCATTTAGTTGGACGAAATAGAGGTCACATAATCAATTTCTCATCTGAAAGTCAATATCAGCTACGCACTACCACCACACCAGTTATTTCGGTATGTTTTTTGGATGACAGTACTAAGATATATATGCCCAAATTTAAGCCACCGTATACGTTCTCAGCCGAAATTGCCTCATAATTTGTTGATTTGCATACTCAAACTACCCGCTTTGCATAAATCATTGGATGAAATATCTTCAGTGCGGGATTCAAAATATGACGTATAATAATGCAATGACATTTGGTTGAGCCAGGCTTATATTTGCAAGTGAGCCGTAGCAATCTGATAGAGCTGTATCAAAAACGATGACGTCAAAAAAAGTTTGATAAATAGCCACGGCAAGACAAACAGAAACCTTGTCGTTTTGTTGACTAAAACATTAACTCTGAAGAACAAAATCCTTTAAAAGAGACCCTGGCAATTTACAGAAGGATGGAGATTTTTCAGAAGGATTTTAAACGAATATTTTATGATAAATTATGGCAAGTGGGGCTTGTTAATGGTCTGCTGGTCTCTGTGAATTTGTTTGATAAATGTTTATTTGTTGACGGGGAACGTTATTCTAATATTGTCGTGCGTTGACACTATAAAATGTCTGACCCATGAACAGTATAGAGTGAATTCTTACATGTATAATATATCATCTCATGCGCTACTCATAGCAATGTCACGCTGTAAAAGATGTTCTGTTAATGTAGCCACCGGCAAGATGCATTAGAAAAACTCAACAAATCTGCCCTCTCTGTAGGTTATTTGATCAGATATTTCTCAAAAAGAAAATGTCTTTATCGCTCAAAAGTATAAAAATACTCCTCTTAGGACGTAAGATTGGAGATTGGATGAGCCATAAAAGTATCTGTTTGGAGGGAAAAAATGCTGAAAACATGCTGACATTTTCTTTCCAGTAATAATGCCAAATGGATGACGAGAACATTCACACTGCTAAACAACTTCCACGGAAAATTTTTTTTTTTCATTTCACCATGTCGGACCAAACCATTATTATAGACAGGGGGGAACCTATGAAAGCTGAGAGGGTACAGTAATGCCAGTGCCCTGACAGTTACAACCAGGAGATTTTGTCTTTCCCCGCAGTATGTTGTAACCTTCCTTGGTTATATTTTTAATAGAAATTGGAATGTAACCTTGACAACAAGTAAGCCGTAGCCTACGGAATGAGTTTTGGGGATTTCGGCTTTCTGCCTGAATTATGAAATAATTTGTCAAGAGACCAACCATGCACAATTACAGGAACTGTTGAGTTGCAAATTTTGTTGGTGGAGTACATTTTTAATTAGCGTAAGCCGATGAGAACAGAGTTAATGTACCAGGTTGTACATGCCCTGCGTTATGATGGAGGGGAGACATGTGCGGTACCTGTCATCTTCCGGCACAGTCATCCACAAAATTCTAGTCAGCACTTTGACATGACGCCATCTCAAATCATGATGGTGCCAGCAAACCTTGCATTTTGGGAAGCCCCGGTCATCCAGACAGACTCGAAAAAAACTCAAGAGATTTAATAAATTACCTGCTGTAGACACAAAGGCAAATGTCAAACACAGAGTTAGTTTTTTGCCTGCACGATTCACTGAGCAATTTGTAGCCCGTGAGTATTTGTTAACGGTAGAATAATAATTGGAAGAGTCATACTGGCTTGGGCAATGTATCTGTATAGCCTATGCACACACAGTTCACACTGGAAAGCACTTACTAAATGAAGTAAAGTAAAGAGCCATCTCATCACGAGGGCTTTGTTTGTATAGAGCACGCTCAGTGGCCACCGCATTATTTGTACAGAGCACGCTCAGTGACCACCCCCATTGCACATAACAAGAGACGGTTCTCTAATTAACAAAAGGATGTCTCACGACGTCCATAGATATCAGTGCACACCTATGAATGCAAACTCGAAATCTTTATTACTGTACTGACGGTAAAAACTCAAACCAATAAATTTTCAGTATTCAGTATTCAATGTACATCAATCTGGTATCAATACACTGTATGTCTATTTGAAATCATGTTTTGGGATGACTGAGTCCTAAAATTACATATATATATATATATATATATATATATATATATATATATATATATATATATATATATATATATATATATATATATATATATATATATATATATATATATATATATGCACAAAACATATATGTACAAAATGACAAAATGCATATTTTATTAAAAAATTAGCATCAACATTCTTTTGAAACAGTTTCCTAATTTTGACCCCGTATTTTCACAATTTCATGGTTCGTTCCTCATATTCATTCAGGGCCTGAGTTCACTGACTACAAACAATAGGGGTGATGCTAGTCATGGTGAAGTGATCAAACAGTTTAACCCAGATGGCTGACAGATGCGGCAGATTACTCTTTGTGTGTAAGTGAAAACAGTCTCTATACATAATACATGTTTCTCATCGTGTCATCGGGGAAATGGTCTTTCTCCCACTAAAACAGTTTTCTGATGGTTAACACCGATGTGACATTGATTGAGCAAATTTTTCTGAAGGTCTAATCGCACAGAGGATATATACACGCATTAATACACAAACAGCATTTGTACATGTTAATGGTAGAACAGAATCGTGGAAACCACAAAAATTTGAAAAATTCAAAGCGACATTTTCCTGA